>NC_064644.1:13364733-13667764 GCF_023864345.2 Schistocerca serialis cubense
TGAACGTTTGGTAGGGCTCGTTCTGAGGCATCAACCTATCACTAATCCAGTAAGCATGAAGGGTAAAAATCGTAGAAGGAGACTAAGGGATGAGTACACTAACCAGATTCAGAAGGATGTAGGTTCTAGTTGTTACTCGGAGTTGAAATGACTTGCACAGGGTAGAGTAGCATGGAGAGCTACATCAAACCAATCTTTGGACCGAAGACCACAATAACAACGACATTTGTGGCTGTAAGTTCCGATACCTATCGTTTATAAGACTGCTGAGATTGCGTACGAGTTCCGAAAGCGATCGGCAATAATGTGTATCATATTCGCTTTATTCATGTAATTTATTTACTGGATCGTGATAGGACAAAGTTTGCTGCTCCACTTGAGGGAAGCTTTCCTCGGCGTCTAAAGGTTTCTACGCCATCTCCAGATAAGAAAAACGAACGACGGTATTCACCCTTGTATATTTTTTGCAAAGAACTTGCGAGCATACTGTATTACTGTCATCCGACCGTGAGCAGAACTGTAACATTTACTAGGCGCTCTATTAATAAACTAAGAGCTGGTCACATGAATATTAATAAAGCGAGACATTTGCTAAAATTAATTCCCCTTGATGTCTAAATTGTTGCCTCATTGACTAGGGCATTGCACGTGAACTACGATAAATACAATCATTGAACACTTGCATTGTACAACCCTTCAAACATTAAGGACTGTTTTTCTCTTAAGGGAGCTCTTAGTTTCATGAATTGGTCCTTTCCCAAATACAGGGTGCCAGGTCTAAACATATAATTACGAGGGCGGTTCAGAAAGTAACCTCCGATTGGTCACAGTGCGGGTTGTGGGGGGAGTAGCGACGCCATCTGTGCGTTCACGCACTCAACAGGTCAGTTGGCATCAAGCCGTGGTCGAGTGAACGTCGTACCTGCGCTAGTTTAGTTTTTGTGGCAGTTTGAAATGTGTGCTGCAATAGAAAACCCCGCCAAATGTGAAGTGCGTGCTGTCATAAGGTTTTTTACAGCCAAAGGATATTCTGTAGCAGCTATTCATCGTGAGCTTTGTGCCGTGTACGGACCAAGAGTTATGAGTGAAGGAGTTGTCCGTGAATGGATACGTTTATTTAAAAGTGGACGAGAAAACGTTCATGATGAAGAGAGGAGTGGTAGACCATCATTGGTGACTGACGAACTCGTTCAGACAGTTGATGCAAAAGTTCGTGAAAATCGACGTTTCTCAATGTCGGTGTTGTCTACTGGTTTTCCACAGATTTCTAAGACTCTCTTGTACGAGATAGTGACAGCAAGATTGGGTTACCGTAAGTTCTGTGCACGATGGGTGCCCAAAATTCTTACCGACCACCACAAAACTCAAAGAATGGCCTCTGCATTAGACTTTCTGTCACGTTATGAGGACGAAGGAGAACCATTGTTAAACAGAATCGTGACTGGTGACGAAACCTGGATTAAGTACGTGAACCCTGAGACAAAAGAACAATCAAAGATGTGGGCACATTCAAATTCGCCTACCAAACCAAGAAAAGCCTCGCAAGATTTTTCTGCCAGAAAACTGATGGCAACGGTGTTTTGGGATGCCAAAGGGGTGTTGTTGGTTGAATTCACGGAGCGTGGTACGACCATTAATCAAGACGTGTACTGTGTAACAATAAAAAAGTTACGACGGGCTATACAGAACAAACGCCGTGGTATGCTGACTTCCGGTATCGTTTTTTTGCACGATAACGCCCGTCCTCACTCTGCTCGCAGAACAACGGCCCTTCTTGAGTCCTTCAAGTGGGACGTTATCAACCATCCACCTTACAGCCCAGACCTGGCGCCAAGTGATTATCACCTCTTCATGCATTTGAAGAAATGGCTCGGCTCACAGCGGTTTGATGACGACGAAGAGCTCAAAGATACGGTCACAGGCTGGCTCCAGGCACAAGCGGGTGATTTTTATGCAGAAGGAATTTCAAAGCTTGTGAAGAGATACGATAAGTGCCTCAATCGCTATGGAGACTATGTAGAAAAATAGTGCAAAGATGTAGTTGTAAGATGTATATATTAAAATATTTTTATTTAACTTGGTGTATTTTTTTAACTCAACCGGAGGTTACTTTCTGAACGGCCCTCGTATATAAAATTTTACAACTTGAGACGTAATTGAGATATTTATTGGTGGTTTGCTTCTACAACTACCACGCCAGCAGCCACGTGGACTCAATAGCAGAAGGTGTCCTGTGCGTTTCCTCTGGCGGAGCTGAAGTCTGTGACACCAGTATGTCATTTTTGGAGTGCGGATGGACTGTAACAACAGACGCCGTTGGCACTTACGTAACAATCAATAACAATCAAGAAACTGGACAAGCGGTTTCGGGATACTGGGAGTTTGCTTTCGATGTCGGGCCAAAAGGCCAAGCACGCGGTTCGAGAGGGTGCTGTTCAATTATTCCCGACCTCATTCCAGCGGAGCCCTGTTAAGTCAGTGCGGCAAGGAAGTAGCCAGTTACAGTGTAATCAAGTGTACGAGACATCAGTTCGGGATCCAACAGATCAGCTCCATCGGCATTCGTGCAGCTGTCGCAAATGTTACGCCTGCAAAGTCGCTAAATACTTGGAGAGCAGTGGAAAACAGATTATACACTACTAGCAATTAAAATTGCTACACCACGAAGATGACGGGCTACAGACACGAAATTAAACCGACAAGAAGAAGATGCTGTGATATGCAAATGATTAGCTTTTCAGAGCATTCACACAAGGTTGACGCCGGTGGCGACACCTATAACATGCTGACATGAGGAATGTTTCCAACCGATTTCTTATACACAAACAGCAGTTCACCGGCGTTGCCTGGTGAACCGTTGTTGTGATGCCTCGTGTAAGGAGGAGAAATGAGTACCATCACATTTCCGACTTTGATAAAGGTCGGATTGTCGCCTATCGCGATTGCGGTTTATCAAATCGCGACACTGCAGCACGCGTTGGTCGAGATCAAATGACTGTTAGCAGAATATGGAATCGGTGGATTCAGGAGGGTAATACGGAACACCGTGCTGGATCCCAACGGCCTCGTATCACTAGCAGTCGAGATGACAGGCATCTTATCCGCACGGCTGTAACGCATCGTGCAGCCACGTCTCGATCCCTGAGTCAACAGATGGGGACGTTTGTAAGACGACAACCATCAGCACGAACAGTTCGACGACGTTTGCAGCAGCGTTGACTATCAGCTCGGAGACCATGGCTGCGGTTATCCTTGACGCTGCATCACAGACAGGAGCGCCTGCGATGGTGTACTCAGCGACAAACCTGGGTGCACGAAGGGCAAAACGTCATTTCTTCGGATGAATCCAGGATCTGTTCACAGAATCATGATGGTCGAATTCGTGTTTGGTGACATCGCGGTGAACGCACATTGGAAGCGAGTATTCGTCATCGCCATACTGGCGTATCACCCGGCGTGATGGTATGGGGTGCCATTGGTTACACGTCTCGGTCACATCGTGTTCGCATTGACGACACTTTCAGCAGTGGACGTTACATTTCAGATGTGTTACGACCCGTGGCTCTACCCTTCATTCGATCCCAACGAAACCCTACATTTCGGCAGGATAATGCACGACAGCATGTTGCAGGTGCTGTACGGGCCTTTCTGCATACAGAAAATGTTCGACTGCTGCCCTGGCCAGCACATTCTCCAGATCTCTCACCAATTGAAATCGTATGGTCAATGGTGGCCGAGCAACTGGCTCGTCACAATACGCCAGTGACTACGCTTGATGGACTGTGGTATCATGTTGACGATGCATGGGCAGATGTACCTGTACACGCCATCTAAGCTCTGTACTCAATGCCCAGGCATATCAAAGCCGTTATTACGACCAGAAGTGGTTGTTCTGGGTACTGATTTCTCAGGATCTATGCACCCAAATTGCTTGAAAATGTAATCACATGTCAATTCTAGTTTAGTATATTTGTCCAATGAATACCCGTTTATCGTCTGTATTTCTTCTTGGTGTAGCAATTTTAAAGGCCAGTAGCGTATGTCTGTCGCGCCATCAATGGTGCTCATACCGAGATGTATTAGACGTGTCAAAACACGTTTTGAGTTACGGTGCTTGTAGTAACATATCGTAAATAAATATCCCAATTTCTTCTCAAGTTATTACATTTAATGTTATCAAATTTTTACCGTGACATCCAGTATACTTGCCGATTCATCCGCCTTTGGCAAAGGGAATCTAAAAATATCTACTTACGCTACATTTCGCATACGTGTATAATTGGGGTTTATATTAAATTTCGTGGCTTTTATTGTAATGGTGCAGTCAAACCACTGTACTTTGAGGACGGCTACTTACTTCAGTTATTTTTATGTTGTACAGTAGTCACATCAATGTATTTTGTATCATTATGTGAAGTATTTGTACCTCGTAAAATAGCCGCGTCTGGGAGTAAATAAAATTTTAAAACAAGTAGCACTCGCGCGCTTTTTTGACTCGATTTTCAGGCATTGTCGTCGGAGCCGCTCATTGTCGCCAGCAGGGCTGCGAGGCTCTCGGCGCGTGTCAGAGAATCGCGTGAGCAACTAGGCGGCAGAAAGAGCTTAACGCAAATCGGGTAATGCGGAAAATTGGTAATATTTCTACTAATACTTTACTCAGTGTGGTTCGAATATTGAGTAGAATCTCACGAAAGTATTTTTACAGGTGTACTGTATCCGTTAACAAATGAAAAATTTAGTGCGCTCACATTTATTATGAACAAGTGAACACGAATTATTATCTAAATATTGTGACTTCTAACTCCTACCACCTTTCTCTACCCATCTCCTCCTCTCCCTCTCTTTGTCCATCTACTTCTCCCCCCTCCCCCTTTCTCAGTGCATCGTCTCATTCCCCCTGCCCCCTTTTCTTTGTGCCCATTTTCTCCACCTCACCCCCTCCTACCCTTATCCACCTCTTTATATCTCTCTGATATAGACTCTAGTTTATTGTTATTCCAAATGAAATCTTGATTGCGAACTGAAGCTGCTTAAAATAAGTGGGTAAATGTGTTGGGATCATTGGTATACTGGATCTGAGAGACACTTCTGCAGCTGCTAGATCTGTGAGGGTGGTAGTGTCAGTGACAGTATTTTGCACAGTTTTAGTCTGCGAATGGGGAGGATTACAATGTTTCCGACGACTCAGTTTCCGTACTAGTATTATAATCATAAACCGATACGCAGTAACAACTTTCTGTTTTCTTTAAAACGGCGGCCGAGGAAAACAGCAATGCAGCACCCCGCTCTCTATACAATTTTTCTGCATAAGTATTAAGAGTAATGCCGGAGAAACCCATTCGTCTAATGGTTTACACGCCGTACTACCGTAATTCAAACTGATTGCGAGAAAGAAATCGAAACTGCACATTCTTGCAGCACAGAATTTTATTTATCGCAGTCTGTTTGCCAGAAAATCTATACATTGTCGTTTAAAAATATACAACCTTCTGAATGTTGATTAGAGTATCGTATAAAAATCTGAATTAATTCGGCTAAGAACTTTACGAGTACTGTGGAAAGAAAATTTTATATATATATACGAGGGTTGGAACTTTTAATAGTGACAACTATTTATTTCCATTTATTTACAGCTCGTACAAAACAGATACGTGTTTCAAAGTTTTACTGACCTTCAATGTAGTCACCACCATTGTGTGTAACCCGTTGCCAGCGATGTGGTAGTCGTAGGATACTCTTAGCAGTGCCAGTTGTGTTGACAGTTCGAGCGGCGCGGTCTATTGCCCGAAGAATTTGTAGCAGTTCTGAAGCGAATGCCGTGAAGTGTTTGCTTCAGTTTAGAAATCGAGTTGAATCTACGAGGGCTTAAGTCAGGGGAGCGTAGTAGGTGGTATAGCACTTAGCAGCACCATCAGTCAGACAAGTCAGTAACAGCTTGCTCTGTACGTGCTTGAGCATTGTCCTGCAAAATGATGGTCAGGCCCTCCAGAAAGTGGAATCACTTCTGTCTCTAAGCTGGTCGTAGGTTGTGTTCCAGAAATGCACAGAGACAAAAGTGAAGACACTTTCTGCAGGACCTGACCATCATTTTGCAGGACAATGCTCAAGCACGTACAGTGCGAGCTGTTACTGATTTGTTTGACTGATGGGGCTGCCAAGTGCTATACCACCTACTGCACTCCCCTGACTTAATACTTCGTAAGTTCAACTCGACTTCTGAACTGAAGGAAACACTTCACGACATTCGCTTCAGAACTGCTACAAATTTGCCGACCAGAGTGGCCGAGCGGTTCTAGGCGCTACAGTCTGGAACCGCGTGATCGCTACGGTCACAGGTTCGAATCCTGCCTCGGGCATGGATGTATGTGACGTTCTTAGGTTAGTTAAGTTTCAGTAGTTCTAAGTTCTAGGGGGCTGATAACCTCAGACGTTAAGTCCCATAGTGCTCAGAGCCATTTCAACTATTTGTTTCAGTGTGTACAGTGAATTCTTGGACCTAAGTAATGTCGAAAAATAAGTGACTGATATAAACTGTATCGGGCTGTGGTTGGACATTAGCAAATCTAGAAATGCAACAGGCACATTCTATTTCGTAACGTCTCGTGTAAACTTATAGACAGAATGGTCAAATATGATAATCACCAACTGCGACATAATCGCATATACAAAATTAATTATGGTAATTGATTTAGGTTGAAATATTTCGTTTGATGCAATTCTTGTAATATCTAATACTATAAAATGCTTTTTTATTTCAGTCTCTGATCACAATATGAATTCTTTAGACGATAACCGGTTTCAGTCTGTATTGACCATCCTCAGATCTTTTTTACACCATGTCGTAAAGTGATACGGCCATAATGGCATCGTCATCGTCTAAAGAATTCATATTGTGATCAGAGACTGAAATAAAAAAGCATTTTAAAATATGATAATAAAAACAGTACCAGTGTTGGGATTCTATACACACTAACGAAGTACTGCAGGAACTGCGTGTAGCATTAGGGCCGTTCTTCTACTACAGCGTCAAATGGGCGAAGTAGTGGAGGCGGCCCTCTGCCTCCGTAATTCTGAGTTTCATTACTTGCCCTCTGTACTTCTTGTTGGGTTTGCGCTTGCTGCAGTTGTGTAGTACAAGTCTCTAGCTCGTTAATTTAACGACTGTGAAAATGAGCAAGCGTTGTGTGATTGCTCTCCACTTTTACACAGATATTCAGCAAACTTAAAGAATAGAACGCCCAGGGTAGCTGAAAGTAGTTGATTAACTACCGCGGCCACAAAAAAGGAACAAAAGAAAAAAAATTACTCCTTTACGTATAACCCTCACTTCTGAAAAGGAAAGAATAATTAAACGCTCTTCTGGATTCTGAAATAAAAGAAAATTCGCAATTGTTGAAATTAATTTCTGCAGACAGCTTTCTGAAAAACAGTTTTTTTTTTAGTGCAGAAACCGTATTAAGAGGGCCTTGATTAATTCTAGGCAGCTGCAACTGGAAATTCTCGGTTCCTGCTGCCAGTGTGTGAAAAGAACAATCACTACGCTTAGTTCGCGACGTTATTCCAAGAAAAGAAGAATCCCGAGCTCATGGTCAGGGATGTCTGTAGTCTGCAGAAGAGACAGACATTTTAAACACAAGGATATAGAGTGGCATCGGTAAAATTTGTTCACTTTCTGCACAATGTCACAAGTAGCCAAGCTATCAAAAGCAGTAACAGAAAGTACTTACCTTTCTCCGATGAATTGTGAATCGTTTATCTAAATGAATAGCATCGTTGCTTCACTGATTCGTAACTTCTTGTATAGCGTGGAATGTGGCGCAGGTACTAACTGAACTACCTCGGTGAGGCTTCGATAGAAGTCTTCCAATGTTCTTTGTGTCATCTACCGCTAGGTTCCCTGAGTGCGTCGACTTTTAAAGGCTATGTTGAGAGTATGGTCATTAGCGTTATCTGTGTATGCGACCGTAGCGCCATCCGTCGATTTGCGTCGAGTGTTGAATATTCTTCAGCGAGTTAAGCGCTCACTGCCGGCCAGTCTCGAATACCTACACTAAGGCGACAAAAGTCAGGGGATAACTACACTATGTGATGAAAAGTATCCGGACACCCCCAAAAACATATTAGGTGCATCGTGCTGTCACCTACTGCCAGGTACTCCATATCAGCGACCTTTGTAGTCATTAGACATCGTGAGAGAGCAGAATGGGGCGCTCTGCGGAACTCACGGACTTCGAACGTGGCTAAGTGACTGGGTGTCAGTCCCTAGGTCCAGTGTTTCCGAAGTGATAGTGAAGTGGGAACGTGGAGGGGCACGTACAGTACAAAAGCGTACAGGCCGACCTCGTCTGTTGACTGACAGAGACCGCCGGCAGTTGAAGAGGGTCGTAATGTGTAATAAGCAGACATCTACCCGCACCATGACACAGGAGTTCCTAACTGAATCAGCATCCACTGCAAGTACTATGACAGTTAGGCAGGAAGGTGAGAAAACTTGGATTTCGTGGTCGAGCGGCTGCTCATTAGCCACACATCACGCCGGTAGAAGCAAAACGACGCCTCTGTTGGTGTAAGGAGCGTAAACATTGATCGATTGAACAGTGGAAAAACGTTTTGTGAAGTGACGAATCACGGTACACAATGTGGCGATGCGATGGCAGGGTGTAGGTATGGCGAATGCGCGGTGAATGTCATCTGCCAGCGTTTGTAGTACCAACAGTAAAATTCGGAAACAGTGGTGTTATGGTGTGGTCTTGTTTTTCATGGAGGGAGCTTGCAACCCTAGTTGTTTAGCGTGGCACTATCACAGCACAGGCTTGCATTGATGTTTTAAGCACCTTCTTTCTTCCCACTGTTGAAGAGCAATTCGGGGAAGGCGATTGCATCTTTCAACACGATCAAGTACCTGTTCGTGATGCACGGCCTGTGAGGGAGTGGTTACACAACAATAACATCCTTGTAATGGACTGTCTTGCACAGAGTCCTGACCTGAATCCCACAGAACACCTTTGTGATGTTTTGGAACGCCGACGTCGTGCCAGGCCTGACCGACCGACATCGGTACCTCTCCTCAGCGCAGCACTCCGTGAAGAATGGGCTGCCATTCCCCAAGAAACCTTCCAGTACCTGGTTGAACGTGTGGCTGGGAGAGTGGAAGCTGTGATCAAGGCTAAGGGTGGGCCAACACCTTACTGAATTCCATCATTACTGATGGAGGGCGCCACGAACTTGTAAGTCATTTTCAGGTAGTTTTCCGGATACTTCTGATCACATAGTGTACTTGCACGTATACAGAAGGCGGTAGCATCGCGTACACAAGGCACAAAAGTGCAGTGCATTGGCGGAGCTGTCATTTCTAATCAGGTGATTCACGTGGAAAGGTTTCCGACGTGAGTATGGCCGCACGAGGGGGATTAACAGACTTTGGACGCGGAATGATAGCTGGTACTAGACGTATGTGACATTCCACTTCGGAAATCTTTAGGGAATTCAGTTATCCGAGATCCACAGTGTCAAGAGGGTACCGAGAATACCAAATTTTAGTTATTACTTCTCACCACGGGCAACTCAGTGGCCGACAGCATTCACTTAACTACCAGGAACAACGGGGTTTGCGTAGAGTTGTCAGCGTTAACAGACAAACAACGCTGAGTGCAATAACCGTAGAAATCAATGTGGGACCTACAAAGAACGTTCCTCTTAGGGCAGTGGCGAAATCTGGTGTTAATAGGCTATGGCAGAAGGTGACCGACGCGAGTGCTTTCGCTAAAAGCACGACATCGCCTGCAGCGCCTCTCCTGGGCTTCTCGTGACCACATCGACTGGACGCTAGACGACTGGAAAACCGTGGCCTGGTCAGATGAGTCCCTGTTTCAGTTGCCAAGAGCTGGCGGGAGGGTTCGACTGCGGCGCAGACCCCACGAAGCCTGGACCCAAGTTGTGAACAACGCACTGTGCAAACTGGTGGTGGCTCCATACTGGTGTGGGCTGTGTTTACGTGGAATAGTCTGGGTCCGCTGGTCCAGCTGAACCGATCATCGACTGCAGATGGTTATATTCGGCTACTTGGAAAACACTTACAGCCATTCATGGATTTCACGTCCCCATACAACAATGTGCCATGTCATTGGGCTGCAACTGTTCGCAGATGGTTTGAAGAACATTCTGGACAATTCGAGCGAATGATTTGTCGACCCAAATCATCGCTCGATGTGATTCCGTCGGGCGTTTGTGAGACATAATCCAGAGGTCAGTTCGAGCAGCAACTCCGCAATTATGAACGGCTTAGGGGCACCGTGGCTCAGTTTTTCTGCTCGGGATTTCCAACGATATGTTGAGTGATGCTACGTCGAGTTGTTGCACTGCGCCGGGCAAAATGAAGTCCGACGCGGTAGTAGGAGGTGCATACTTGGCTGACTTTGGATCGGCACGATGTCAGCGTCGTGTGCGGTCGGAGTAAACACCGCCGATCCCACAGGAGGCATCTGCTTTGCTTTATGTGTCTCATGAGCCACAGCCCAGATGAGTTCCGTGAAACAGCCAGTTGCCACAGCCGCAAGGTGGGGCCCGCTACTTTACCAGTCTCTGACGTCGGTTCTGTGGCGGTGAGCGACCAAACATGTGAAAGTAACAGACGTAATGCTCACAGCATTCTCTTCCCTTTAGGGCCGCCGAACATCTTCATAACATCTACACAAGGCATATCATCTTGCAGTGCGTGTGGTCGAAAAACTCGTCTGCTCCAGTCACGAATAGTATGCAGGAAGGACAGCAGTTGCCGAGCCTTCATGAGTGAATATCTCTTATTTATTTCGAGAGATAGGTAGGATAAAGCAAAATGTTGGTTGAGTTTTTACAAACTTAGAATGTGGAATTTTAATAGCAGACAATAATGTGATACGGGGGCGTGCTGAAAAGTAATGCTTATGAAAGTTTTATTCTGTTCTCAATATCGATTGAGTGTTATGTGTCAGACGTATTACTCGGTCGACTTTCGTGCTTCGTTGACGCAAGTTGTAACACTCTGCTGTTAGTGGGCTCCGAATTGCAGCATGTAACATGGCTGTTTGTGTCGTAACTATGTCGGTGTTTGAGGAACATCGTGCTGTAATCGAGTTTATGGCCTCGGAAAACTTATGTCCAATTGATATCCAAAGGAGAATGAAAACTATGTACAGTGATGGTTGTATCGACATCTGTAATGTGCGACGATGGGTTGTTCATCGACGATCCTCTAACTCGGCACTGTCACATTTTCATCTCTTTCCGAAACTTAAAAGAACACCATCGAGGACTTCTCTTTGATAATGGTGATGCGGTGGAAGCAGAGGTGATGTTGTGGCTCCATCAACAAAGTCAAACATTCTTCAGTGACATTATCGACAAATTGGTCTCTCGTTGGGAGAAATGTGTTCACCGCCAGCGTGACAGTGTTGAAAAATAAAGATACAGAGGTGAACACATAGAAGTAGGATGTTAATAAAGTTTCCTTAATTTAAAAAGCTTTAAGAGTATTCACATATGAAAGTTGGAGGCTTTACTTTTCAGCACGGCCTTGTATCAATGTAGCGCTTAACTAAACGAACGCATCATGAAACGAGCTGCTCATTTTTGTCTTCTCCATTTACTCAATCCCTTCTGCTCACGTCCCCAAACTGACGGGAAATACTCAAGTGGCCATCGAATGCAGGATTTGTAAGTTGCCTCCTCTGTGGGTAGATTAGGCTTCCTGAAAGTTCTCTTAATTATTCTGTGTGGCATTTGCCTTTCTTACAGTTGCATTTATGTGACGATACCACTTTAAATCGATCCTTACACGTTCTACCAGTTGTTTAATAGATGACAAAGCTTTCTCTTACAGTTAGGGGCAACTGTGAATCTCTGTACCAAGTGTCTATCGTGTGCAGATTTTCCTGCACTTCGCAACGATTTCTCTACATACAAGAGCTTAATAAGATACCATCCTCATGGAGCTCCTGACATTGTACATTAGATCATTTATGTATGCTATGAACAGTAATGGTGGTATACCACTTCCTTGGTGTACAACCGAATCCACTTCTTTCAGAAGATACCTCACCGTTAATAAATACAACGTGTATTCTTTTTACTAGGAATCAGTCTAGTCACAAAAATGATATAATAGTTCTTTCACTCATATTTTGTTCATATGCGGAAGAGTGTCAGACAAATTCCAGAAGTCAAAGGTCATTGTATCAACGAGACTGCTGGTATCATGAGACATGTTCCCAAATTCCCAATAGAGTGACATCATAGATATGGGACTACAGCTGTGTGCACCTATTCGACGATCCTTTTTGCTGCATGAAGAGTAGCAGGCATATTCCGTATTCCCTGTTTTCCGGTAAGCGTTTGACATGGTGCTGCACTGCAGATTGTTGACAAAGGTCCGAACATATGGTTTAGGTGCCCAGATATGGGAGTGGCTCGAAGGTTCTTCAAACAGTAGAACAGAGTTCGTAGCGCTCGACGACAAATGCTCATCACAGACAAGGATATCGTCAGGAGTGTCCTGAGAAATTGTAACAGGACCTTTCTTAGTCACTACATGCTCAAATAGTCTACCGGACAGGGTGAGCAGCAGTCTGTTAATTAAGTTAGTATTACGCCGTAAATAAGTTAATTAGCACCTACTCCAACTTATCTATTGAAGATTTCACTATTCCTAACGTATTTTTAGAGAAAACGAAATATTTCATAGCTGCCAGTTATCGCGTTTTACAGTCGTAGCTTCACGCAAACCTGAGACGTTTGCGTAAGTATTAAGTGAAGTATTTAAGTTGTTTTCGTTCCAAATATATTAAGTAGACCCGTATCTACTCGAGGAATTACAGGTCTAAAGTTCCATCTTTTATTTCTTTTTGAAATGCAAAATGTCCTTACCGCGCTTACGCGAATTTAGTTAATTTTTCTAACGTGCCAGTTCAGCGTTACAACGTAAGTTTAAGTGCATTACGTTCCTACATTAATAGTACATACATATATTTGGGTTCTACATAACTTGATTATGTCCTGTGTTCTGTAGATAATAGAATATTATCGTTGCTTTTTAGCTAAATTTCATAAATAAGTTTGTGAACAACCACGGGTGTGAATTGTTTGAGCTGTCGGAAAAAATTCTACGCAGCTGTCGTGACAATTGGTTACAATAAGAGTGAGACTGGCGGGGGGGAGGGGGGGGGCACGTGTATTGGCATGGCAATTGGAGAAGTAGGTGAGTCTCTTCCACGGTACTGCAAAGTATGTTCAAGGGACAAGGAAATAGCTGAACAGAAAGGGGAGATTAGAGCCCTTAAGGCTGAACTGGATATTGCATGCGTGATCATGAGGTTAAGGCGGGAGAAGGATGGAGGCAAGTGAGAAGTGATAGCAGGGAAAAGGGGCCACAGAAAGAGAACAGTATCTGATAGTTCCATCATTGGCACAAAAAAACACATTTGCCTTGCTACCTCTGTTAGGTAACCAAGAGGCTGAAGTAGACGTAGGTGCAGTGAATACCCAACGCACATTCATTAGGAACCCAACTTTTTCAAAAAATAGTAGGAAGTGTGAGGGAAGTTCTGATGCTAGGAAGTAGCCATGGAAGAGGTGTGGGCCAGATTTTGCAGGAAAATTTAGGTGTCAGGTACCAGGTCACAAAGCTTTTGAAGTCCGGTGTATGTCTTAGCCATATAGGGATAAGGGCTATAATACTGAGAATGACCTGGTAAAAACAGGTTCAGCAATGAACCATACAAATGTTGGGTTGGTGCTGCTCTCTTGAGGTATGATCGGCCCCAGATAAACAGCTCTGTAAGGAGGGTGGTTCATTGTGGAGTTGGATTGTCTACTGGGTAAGACACAGGTTTGGTTCCTGTTGATGCTATTGGTACATGGGTTTTCACTAGACATGTTCTGCATCTCAGTAGGGAAGGGTGAAATCCTTAAGGGGGGGGGGGGGCACTGAAACGTATGGGAGTACCTCTTTTTTGGGCCGAGATCGGTTTCTAATGATACAACATTGAAAGGAATAAAGCGTATTGATAAGCTCATACAGGCAGATACTCTCTCTTCCTAAGCATTAATCCCTATCCCGACTTGCTGGTTAATCGTATGTGGCATGTTAATTTTATGGGGTGGCCGGATGCCCTTCCTGCCGCCACCCCGTACTCCTGGGACGGAATCAGTGTACCCCAGCTGTCTGCGTCTAGAGTAATCCATGGAATAGTGCGAACGTGTTCGGATGTCTGCGAGCCGTGTAACTGAGGCAGAACATGGGAACCAGCCCGGCATTCACCTGTATTACCATACAACTGAATGAGAAGTTTGTTAACAAGAAGTCAGAGGCTCAAATTATTTTTAATAACCATTTTTAAATGTTGTGGAGGAAACAGAATCCAGATGCCCATTAGAAATAGCAGAGCTGTATATGAAAAAGACGATACCTATGCAGTTAGATAAATTTGAAAATATACCCACCTCTCCTTCTGAAGCCAGGAAAAATAATAAACTCACTTCAAAGTAAAAGCTCACGTGGAACCGATGGCATCTCCAACAAAGTACTAAAAGCTTGTTCTCAAGACATAAGTAGGTTTCTCACTCACTGAAACAGGTCACGTTTACTGATAGATTAAAGTATGCTGTTGTTAAACCATTGCATGTAAATAGGGATTAGGTCTGATGCCAACAGTTACCGCACAGTCTCACTTCTACATCTACATCTACATCTAGATCCATACTCCACAAGCCGCCTGACGGTGTGTGGCGGAGGGTACCTTGAGTACCTCTATCGGTTCTCCCTTCTGTTCCATTCTCGTATTGTTTGTGGAAAGAAGGATTGTCGGTATGCCTCTGTGTGGGCTCTAATCTCTCTGATTTTATCCTCATATTCTCTTCGCGAGATATACGTAGGAGGGAGCAATATACTGCTTGACTCTTCGGTGAAGGTATGTTCTCGAAAGTTTGACAAAAGCCCGTACCGAGCTACTGAGCGTCTCTCCTGCAGAGTCTTCCACTGCAGTTTATCTATCATCTCCGTAACGCTTTCGCCATTACTAAATGATCCTGTAACGAAGCGCGCTGCTCTCCGTTGGATCTTCTCTATATCTTCTATCAACCCTATCTGGTACGGATCCCACACTGCTGAGCAGTATTCAAGCAGTGGGCGAACAAGCGTACTGTAACCTACTTCCTTTGTTTTCCGATTGCATTTCCTTACGATTCTTCCAATGGATCTCAGTCTGGCATCTGCTTTACCGACGATCAACATTATATGATCATTCCATTTTAAATCACTCCTAATGCGTACTCCCAGATAATTTATCGTATTAACTGCTTCCAGTTGCTGACCTGCTATTTTGTAGCTAAATGATAAAGGATCTATCTTTCTGTGTATTCGCAGCACATTACACTTGTCTACATTGAGATTCAATTGCCATTCCCTGCACCATGCGTCAATTCGCTGCAGATCCTCCTGCATTTCAGTACAAATTTCCATTGTTACAACCTCTCGATACACCACAGCATCATCCGCAAAAAGCCTCAGTGAACTTCCGATGTCATCCACAAGGTCATTTATGTATATTGTGAATAGCAACGGTCCTATGACACTCCCCTGCGGCACACCTGAAATCACTCTTACTTCGGAAGACTTCTCTCCATTGAGAATGACTTGCTGCGTTCTGTTATCTAGGAACTCCTCAATCCAATCACACAATTTGTCTGATAGTCCATATGCTCTTACTTTGTTCATTAAACGACTGTGGGGAACTGTATCGAACGCCTTGCGGAAGTCAAGAAACACGGCATCTACCTGTGAACCCGTGTCTATGGCCCTCTGAGTCTCGTGGACGAATAGCGCGAGCTGGGTTTCACATGACCGTCTTTTTCGAAACCCATGCTGATTCCTACAGAGTAGATTTCTAGTCTCTAGATAAGTCATTATACTCGAACACAATACGTGTTCCAAAATTCTACAACTGATCGACGTTAGAGATATAGGTCTATAGTTCTGCACATCTGCTCGACGTCCCTTCTTGAAAACGGGGATGACCTGTGCCCTTTTCCAATCCTTTGGAGCGCTACGCTCTTGTAGAGACCTACGGTACACCGCTGCAAGAAGGGGGGCAAGTTCCTTCGCGTACTTTGTGTAAAATTGAACTGGTATCCCATCAGGTCCAGAGGCCTTTCCTCTTTTGAGCGATTTTAATTGTTTCTCTATCCCTCTGTCGTCTATTTCGATATCTACCATTTTGTCATCTGTGCGACAATCTAGAGAAGGAACTACAGTGCAATCTTCCTCTGTGAAACAACTTTGGAAAAAGACATTTAGTATTTCGGCCTTTAGTCTGTCATCCTCTGTTTCAGTACCATTTTGGTCACAGAGTGTCTGGACATTTTGTTTTGATCCACCTACCGCTTTGACATAAGACCAAAATTTCTTAGGATTTCCTGCCAAGTCAGTACATAGAACTTTACTTTCGAATTCATTGAACGCCTCTCGCATAGCCCTCCTCACACTACATTTCGCTTCGCGTAATTTTTGTTTGTATGCAAGGCTTTGGCTATGTTTATGTTTGCTGTGAAGTTCCCTTTGCTTCCGCAGCAGTTTTCTAACTCGGTTGTTGTACCAAGGTGGCTCTTTTCCATCTCTTACGATCTTGCTTGGCACATACTCATCTAACGCATTATGTACGACGGTTTTGAACTTTGTCCACTGATCCTCAATACTATCTGTACTTGAGACAAAACTTTTGTGTTGAGCCAACAGGTACTCTGAAATCTGCTTTTTGTCACTTTTTCTAAGCAGAAAAATCTTCCAACCCTTTTTAATATTCCTATTTACGGCTGAAATCATCGATGCCGTAACCGCTTTATGATCGCTGATTCCCTGTTCTGCGTTAACTTTTTCAAATAGTTCGGGTCTGTTTGTCACCAGAAGGTCTAATATGTTATCGCCACGAGTCGGTTCTCTGTTTAACTGCTCAAGGTAGTTTTCAGATAAAGCACTTAAAAAAATTTCACTTCTGATGGCTTTGTCCTAAATTCTTGACCGAGCGAGGTGGCGCAGTTCAAAAATGGTTCAAATGGTTCTGAGCACTATGGGACTTAACATCTGAGGTCATCAGTCCCCTAGAACTTAGAACTACTTAAACCTAACCAACCTAAGGACATCACACACATCCATGCCCGAGGCTGGATTCGAACCTGCGACCGTAGCGGTCGCGCGGTTCCAGACTGAAGCGCCTAGAACCGCACGGCCACATCGACCGGCGTGGCGCAGTGGCTAGCACACTGGATTCGCATTCGGGTGGACGACGGTTCAATTCCGCGTCCGGCCATCCTGATTTAGGTTTTCCGTGCTTTTCCTATATCGCTCCAGGCAAATGCCGGGATGGTTCCTTTGAAAAGGCACAGCTGACTTCCTTCCCCATCCTTCCCTAATCCAACGAGACCGATGACCCCGCTGTCTGGTCTCCCCGCCCCCCCCACCCCCACCCCCCAAAACAACCCCGACCAAAGTTCTTGGGAAAATGATGTATTCAAGAATAGCTTCACATATTTTAAAAATAAAGTACTAACAGAATACCAGTTGGGTTTTCAGAAAGGCTTCTGAACAGAAAATGCTATACGTGCTTTAACTGTTCAAATATTAAATGCTCTGAATAGCTGAACGTCACCAACTTGGATTTTCTGTGATCTCTCAGAAGCTTTTGACTGTGTATATCATGGAATTATTCTACATTAGCGTTAGTATTGTGGTATGTGTGGGACAGTGGACAGATGATTTAATTCCTATTCAACTGGAAGAGTACAGATGGTTGATATAAGTAGTTCACATAATGTGAAAAAATCAGCATATTCCAAAAACTGGGGAGGTATCAAGAATGAGATCCTACAAGGTTCAAACTCAGCTCCCGTATTATTCTTAATATATATTAATGCCTTGCCAGTCTACATTCACGATGATGCAAAGCTAGTTCTTTTTGCTAATGGTACATATACAGTAATCACACCTAACAAACAAGAATTATCTGAGGAAATTGTAAGTAACGTTCTTAAGAAAATTATTAAATGATTCTCTCCAAATGGCCTCTCATTAAATTCTCATAAAACACAATATATACAGTTTTGTACTGTAAACAGCACACCACCATTAATAAATATAGCGTTTGAATAGAAGTCTGTAGCTAAGGCATAATATTCCAAATTTTTGGATGTGTGCATTGATGGCCGGCCGGTGTGGCCGCACGGTTCTAGGCGCTTCAGTCTGGAACCGCGCGACAGCTACAGTCGCAGGTTCAAATCCTGCCTCGGGCATGGATGTGTGTGATGTCCTTAGGTTAGTTAGGTTTAAGTAGTTCTAGGGGACTGATGACGTCAGATGTTAAGTCCCATAGTGCTCAGAGCCATTTGAACCATTTTTTTTTTTTTTGTGCATTGATGATAGATTATACTGGAAGAAACAAATTGAAGAGCTTTTGAAACATTTGAATTCAGCTACTTACACTACTAGTGTTACTGCAAATTTTGGCGAAAGAGATGTAAGTAAAATAGCTTACTATGCCTATTGTAAGTCACTGCTTTCATATGGTATAACATTTGGGGTACTTTAGCATTAAGGAAAAAGAATTCATTGCACAATAGCTGGAGCCCCGCCAAGATCATTTTTCAGACATTTATGTAGGGAACGCGGGATATTCACAGTAGCGTCACAATATATATACATATATATTCACTTACGAAATTTGTTATTAACAGATCATCCCAATTAAAAAGCAATAACATTGTACATAGCTTCAGCACTGGGAGAATGGCTGATCTGTACTGTTTTGGATTAATTCAAACGTTGGCTCGGAAAGGGGTTAATTATGCTGCCACAAAAATCTTTGTCACTTACCAAATAGCATCAAAAGTCTGACAGATAGCCAATCTACATTTGAAAACTAATTAAAAGAATTTCTGAATGACGTCTTCTTTAAGTCAGTAGATGAATTTTTATATACAAATTAGTAATCTCACAACTAAAACAAACTTAATTATGGCATCTAAAGAAACATTTCGTTAAACTGACACCTTCCAGATCATTACTAAGTGTCGTATTCGTGGTGTATAGAACATGTGTTAACCTAATCTAATCTGCGGCTATTTTGATGACGACGCTGTGGTGGGAAGGTGCCGTTGTGTGACTGTAGGAGAAGACAAGATGACATAGACAGAATTTCTACTTGCTGTGATGCGCGGCTTCCCCTCCCCCACCCCTCCCCCGAAATGCAGAAAAATGTAAGTTAATGCAGATGAGTGGGAAAAACAATCCCATTATGTGCGAATATCACATTAGCAGAGTGCTGCTTGACACAGACAGCTCGATTAAATATCTAGGTGTAACACTGCAAAGTGATATGAAATTGAACGAACGTGTGATAATTGTGGTAGGAAAGACGAATGGTCGACTTCGGTTTATTGGGAGAATTTTCGGAAACTATGGTTCATCTGCTCGAGTATTTGGGATCTCCGGCAGGTCGATTTAGCGGAAGACATCGAAACAATTCAGTGGAGGGCTGCTGGATTTGTTACCGGTAGATTCGATTAGCAAGCAGATATCACGGCGATAGTTGGGGAATTCAAATGTGCAAAGGGAAGGCGGCGTTCTTTTCGAGGAACGCTATTGACAAAATTTAGAGAACCGGCATTTGAAGCTGACAGCCAGACGATTCTAGTGCCGCCAACGTACATTTCACGTAAGGACCATGAAGATAACAGAAATTAAAGCTCCTGCAGAGGCATATAGACAGTAGTTTTTCTCTCGCTCTGTTTGCGAATGGAAGAGGACAGGAAATGACAAGTACTGGTATGAAGTACCCTCCGCCACGAACCACACAGTCGTGTGCACAGTATGCATGCAAATCTTTAACCTCGGAATCGGTTAGTTTGGTGTTCATGCGACGTTTTGAAGAAGGAATCATGGTATAATCTTATTCATCCTTCTTCATTGCGGGGTTACTATGATAGTTGATGATGATCTTTTCTCCGTTCACTGTCTTAAAGGAAACCCAAATTGCTCAAGTTTTAGTCATACCGGTAGAAAGAATTTTACTTTCGCTTTTGTTAAATGGTTCATTCGCGGCTGAACTTCAGACACTGTGCTATTGCTACTAATGAAGAAGGACGTTAGGTCGTTATTCCACCTGCACACTGCTCACGTCACATCTAACACCTGCTCCATGTCTCGCAATGGAGGTTAGCTAGAATGAAGGCACATGCAAGATCTCTCGTTTACCGGACACGAATCGAGAGTGTGGTCGGACGTATGTTCCGGACGTGCTACGCTTATGCCCAGAAATACACAGTCACAGCTTTCACCAGGCCCAGAGAATCGATGAGAATTGTCGGGCACTCAAGTGAATATTGTGGCTTCTTGGAGTGGAGGCGAACCTCACTAAAACTATTACACGAAGTTTTCAGATATTTTAACAGGAGAACGAAGAATAAAAGATCTTAATGGGATATATCTGAACGGCCTCCATTTTGATGACGACACTGTACTAATAGTCTACAGATGAGAAGTCAGCAATCGACAATGAACTTGACGGAACCAGTTATAAAATCGATTACAGTAAAACTGAAATAGAGTATAATCAACACGTCGAAAATAAATAAAGGATCCAGTTGTATGAAGAATCTTTGAAGACAACCATTGTCTCTACAGGGATAGTATTAAATTTAAGAGTAATTAGTGGCTGGAGTTGTTTTCGTAAACTAAATACTATTTTCCAACCTATGTTTGGGATATGTGTCAGAAGTAAAGTTTAAAATAAGTGCTTATTATAAATTTTGTCTTATCGTAATGGGATAATGTCTTTCATTAGCATGAAACTGAGGGTTGATCAGTGAACAATGGAGAGAGATTGTTAGGAATTGCTAGGTGAGGCAGGAAAAGATACAACAGATGAGTTAAGAAGCTGGTGTCAGGACTATAAAATGCAATTTTGATTGTGATAAAGTGAGTGGCACATGAAACTAGGAAAAGGGATGGTAAGTGGTCCCAGGAAAATTTAAGATACATTTCAATAGGAAAATGACCAAGATGACGACCTAATGACATATATTAGCATGCCGTGAGAAGACATATAGAGATAGTATATACGTGTGTAGCTGATCTCTGTAATGCAACGGAAAGTATATAGCAAGCCAATATCCGCCAGTGCATTTCAACAGATTGGTGATAAGTGAGAATTCCGTTTCCCTGAGAAGTTCGTTCACAAAAGGACTAGTAAATTTTTCATAATAATGATAGTTTTACACATATCGCGAGACTGTAAGTATATGGATTGCTGACAGGTATCACCAGCCATGTTAGTCAGTGGAAAATCTCCGGTAGATGACTACACATGGAATTCCTTGACATGATGATAAGTTATCAAATTTTGCGCATTCTACTGGCACGCTTAGCAATGGAACCAAATATTTCTCTTTGTACTTTCTGTTTCCCTTCTTCCTTCACTTTCGTGCTGTGTTTTAGCTGATAAAGATGTGATATATTCGTGTAATGGAGTACATGACTGAGAATGGCGGTATGAAAATGTCAGGCAAACTACGTCCGAGCAGCAGGAGCCAGAGAGCCGCGCGGTTAAATATTCTGCGCCTCGGTGTTTAACTTCCACGTGGGCTGCTTACATCGCACGTCCACCTTCATATTTGCGTAACTGATGAATTCAACTTCTACGTAAAATTTCGTGGAGCTCTAAATGCAACTCCCGTTATGGTTGCCATTGCCGAAACGGCGACCTCGTGGAAACACTGCGTGCTGTGACCTGTATTTTGCTATTCCCAGTACTGTTTTCTGTTTCCTGTGCTTTTGCTTGTCCCAGTAGATGAACAACAGAGGCAGGCGAGGGTTTCCTCCGCAAGAGAACTCTCAGCTGCAAAAAATTGCGAGGCTAAACGACACCAGATTGTCCAACACGCGGTAGTAATTTCTGTCACTATTAACGCATCTTTATTTATGAATTTCTTTGACCTTTCCTGCAGGTACTGTGTTACAACCATCCAGGCATTCTTACAGATATTGTTCACAGTTAATATTGTATCTGCACAGTAAATGAGTTGTAAATAACAACTGTATGAAAGAGATGAAAGGAATTACAGTAAAAACACTAATTTTACGTTAATTTTACTGTGGCTAGAATACGTCTAACATTACAATTATCTTGCCAAATGAGAGCAGAACGAGAAGGCAGCAGTATACAAAGAATCAAGTGTGGAACAACTAATCTACCCAAGAATGAGCAACAAACAATATGGAAAAATTAACACAGGAAACTTTGAAAGAAAAGGCGATAGAAGATCAAGAAAAAGAGAAAGATAGATAGATAAGGATGAGGTAAGCTCAGCCAATAGAACACGTACTATCTCGCTGTCGGAAAGAAGGCAGTCGTATGGGACAATCCGAGAGGAAAGCACCGGCAGTGATAAATGCAAAAACTAGAAATTCTTCTATTAAAATTAGTTTTCAAGGTAAGTAAGATTCTGGGGAATTTGTTTTACAGACATAACAGGAGGAGGCAGATAAAGATTTACCAACAGCCATAGGTACAACAAAGATCCCGGGCATACCAAAACTTGTTCCTCAGTTATGGAATGATGATCTGCATCTACATGTGCATACATACTCCGAAAGTCATCGTATGACGTATGGCTTTGGGTGCTATGTACCACTACAAGCCATTCCTTTTCCTGATCTGCTCGCAAATGCAAGACTGGGAAAACGAGAATCTACACACTTTCTTACGAGCCCTAATTTCTCTTATTTCTCTATGTGGTCCTTTCGCGAAATGGATGTTGTTGGCAGTAGAATCATTCTACAGTCAGCGGCAAAGCCAGTTCAAAAAATTTTGTAACATTCCCGAAAGGAATGTCGACTTTCCACTAGGGATTCCCACTTGAGTTCATGAAACTTGTCTGTAACACGTGTTGCTCGAACCTGCCGGTAACAAATCAAGCAGTCTACCTCTAAATTGCTCCGACGTCTACCTTTAATCTGACCCAATGTGTGTCCCAAATACACGAGCAGTACTCAAGACTGGTTCGGACCAATGTACTATACTCCATCTCCTTCACAGATGACCCACACTTTCCTAACACTTTTCCAATAAACCGTAACGACCATTCGTCTTCCCTACTACAATCTTTACGTGCTCGTTCCGTTTCGTAACGTTTTGCAACGCTACGCTTAGATATTTAATCGACATGAATGTGTCAAACAGCACCCTATTAATGCTGTGTCCAAATATTATGGGTGTGTTTTTCAAACTCATCTGCATTGCCTTACAGTTTTCTACATTTACTTACACCAACTAATAACCCTATCGAACTCATCCTCTGTTCTTCTATAGTCGCCGAACGACGAGATATTCCTGTACAACACATCATCATCAGCAAACGGAAGTAGATTACTGCTCACCCTGTCCTCCAGATCATTCACGTATATACGAGGGTCGTTCAATAAGTAATGCCCCACATTTCTTTTTCTAAGAACGTATTTATTGTTAAGAGTCAGAATCTGGTGACAATATACATCAACATGTCCATGTCCGATTTTTCTGCGTAGTCTCCATCACGTTCTATGGCCGTACGCCGACGTTGTGGAGCAGCAGGTATTCCCTGCTGGTAAAAGCTTTCGTCATTTAGGCGTAGCCATGTTTTCACTGTACGACGGACAGTCTCGTCATCTTCAAGTGTGTTCCCCGTAGAAAATCTTCAAGCGGCCCAAACAGATGGAAGTTCGACAGTACCAGGTCTGGACGGTTGTGTGGATGAGGCAATGATGTCCAACCCAATTTGGTGATGTGTTCCCGGGTTCTCAGATTTGTGTGCGGGCGTGAATTATCGTGTTGGAGCAAGACTTCTGCTGGATTCTTGTCCGATCGAACACTTTAGAAACGGTTCTTGAGTTTATTCAGAGTCTTCACTTATGCCTCTGAATTGGTGGTTGACCCTCTTGCCATCGGAAATGACGCTGTCACAACCCCACAAGACTGTCACCATGACTTTTCCGGCAAAGGGCGTTCTCTTGCATTTCTTTTGAGTGGTGAATGAGGATGATCCACTCCATGGACTGCCTTTTTGTTCCAGGAGCAAAGTGGTGCACCCAGCTTTCGTCCTCTCCGTCGGTCTCAAAACTCTCCAACAATTCAGATGAGGTGGCCTTTCTTTGAATCTTGTGGTCCGCTGTGAGCATTCGTGGAACCCATCGTGAGCACCTCTTTGAACATCCGAGAGTTCCGACCATTGCAGTCGCACTTACAATGCTGACCGACAACCTTAGAGTCAATTGTCGAGTTGTGATGCGCCGGTCGCCACTTATAATGGAATTAATACGATTCAGCATGTCTGGGGCAGTGGTTGTGACAGGACGTCCCGAGCGTGGCTGATCATGGAGTTCTGTTTCTGCATTTTCTGAGGCTGTAACTTTCTTTACCCATCGCCCAAATGTACTCCCATCAACTGCAGCATCGCCATGCACTGCACACACACGTTTATGGATGTTCACCACGGTTTCTTTTTCTTCACGCAAGAATTCAATAACAGGACGCTGCTTGTAACGTGAGTCGTATGTAGATGCTATTTTGATGCTGTACTACGGTTCTGACATCTGCCAGAACGGTTGAAACTTCACCGGCACAGAGAACAGATATCAAATGTGAAATACCAACAAGGACGTTTGTCTATGTATGTTGATGGCTTTTTGAAAACAATGTGGGGATTACTTGTTTAACGACCGTCGTAGAAGATATTAGCGGTCCTATGGCACTTCCATGGGGCGCTCCTGACGACATCCTTGTCTCTGATGACCACTCACCTCCGACGTATTGACTCATACTATTTAACAACTCTTCGATCCACTCACGTGACGTGGGGCACCATATTAAACGCTTTCCTGAAATTTGGATATGCAATCTGCCTGTTGCCCGTGATTCGTAGTTCACAGGATGTCATATGAGAAAAGAGTGAGCTGAATTTCTCACGTGCGATGCCTTGTAAATTCGTGCTGATTTGTGAACTAAAGCTTTTCTGTCTCAAGGTTATTAATGAAATTCGAACTCAGAATATGTTCCAGGACTCTGCAGCAAGTAGATGTTAAAGATAGATTTGGGTCTGTGAGTTTGTGGATCCGTTCTTTTATCCTTCATTCATCCAGGAGTAACCTGCGATTTTTGCCAGTCGCTTGGAAGTCTGCGGTGGGCGAGAGATTGGCGATAAATGCAAAGTAAGAGGCCAATCCCGCAGACAACTCTCTCTAAACACGAATTTGTCGCTGTATTTCCATACGCAAAATAAAAATAAAAATAAAATAAATTTGAATTACATCCGGAAATCGTGGATTATCCGTTTTCACCTCTCTTTCAGTTTCGTCTCGTGGTCATATTTAATTTTTCCTATGACTGTAGCAATGGTGTTGGTCGCGATCACAACCCAACCACATCGGTCAACTCTGAGAGTAATTACGTACTGCTACAGTAAGAGGCCGTTTACAGTGGTGCTTAGCGCTACATGGACACTGACCTAAGTTGCCGCTAATGAGTCCTGGGAGCCCGCCGCACTTCGCCACGCTCTCAGACTCACCTGACCTCACCTCTAGTGCCGTTGTCTGTGCGCTGCACTGCACCATGTGAATTCTGCTTAGTTTAGCTTTCAACACAGCAGCACTTGACGAATTTCAGTACCACTACCAGTAAAGAGAAACTCGTTTTGGTAGAATTTCCTACATTATTGAGGCCCCGCGTCCTCAAAACGATTGGTTGAGCATTCGTAATTATATAGAAACTAAATCAAAAATCACAACTCGCCGGAATAACTAGGTAAGCTGGAAATAATTAATTCCCCCACATAATTAATTCCCCAAATTTCGAGTCGCGGCCAAAAGGCCATCAGTGACGTCAATATCCCAGTAACCGAGTAGTTAACATGCCACGCCGAACGTGCCTGTACAGTCGGGAGTGATGCGTAGCACACATCATAAGCTTCGCTCTTTAGCCACTTGCGTCTGAGTCTCGGCAGTTGGCCCACCAGCAGAAAGATACTTAAAACACAGTCATAATGGTCGCTGCCTACGCAGTTTTACTTAGACAGTGTTACTAGAGCAGCATATCCTCGAGCAAAGCGTACTGAGCAGCCATTACAGAGCAACGCTCGGCACACGTCCGCCTGATCAAAGCTCCGAGCCGCCTCTCTCCTAACAAGGGGGTGTCGCACCACTCTTCCGTTAACTTGATGGCCGTACTGCCAGACACTGCAGGTTAGCAAGTATTAACTCTGTTTTATATAACATGATTTGGAGATTTTAGAGTGACCTAGTATAAAATGTGAATAAAACTTTCAACATCCCAATAATAATGTATTTAGGAATGATTATCTGTTTCGGTCTTTATCTTGGCCATCTTCAGGTCTAACGCACCATTTTGCTGCAGCCGGCGGTACGAGGAACAGCTGTGTAAAATTACAGTTATTTACTGCCCAAATACTAAACTGCAGTAAACGGCTGTGATTTCACGCAGTTGTTCCATGCACCACGGCTGCAGTAGTATGGTGCGTTAGATTTGAACATGACTAGCGTAAAGGTTAAAACCAGCACGATTTTTAAATAAATAATTATTGTTAAAAAAGGTTCAAATGGCTCTCAGCACTATGGGACTTAACTTCCGAGGTCGTCAGTCCCCTAGAACTTAGAACTACTTAAACCCTAACTAACCTAAGCACATCACACACATGCATGCCCGAGGCAGGATTCGAACCTGCGCGCGGTTCCAGACTGTAGCGCCTAGAACCGCTCGGCCACTCCGGCCGGCAATTATTGTTATTTTGACTGTTTTATTAAATGATAAACATTAGCTCTGGTTCTATGTTGAAAGGAAAAAAATCTCAATACCAAAGCGTAATTAATCTAGAGTGCTGAAATTTTGGGTATACATTTGTCTAGGTAAGATATTTAAGTGATGACACGGCAAGATCGCAGGTTAATGTAAGAACCACGCAAGTCATTGCATATGTGAAATGTTAATGCATTAATGGCCAGTGCGAACGCCAGAATGCTGAATGCAAGCGTGCAAACGTGCGTGCGCTGTGTTGTACAGATGCCGGTTGTCAGTTTCTTGGATGGAGATCCATGCCCGTTGCACTTGGTCGGTCAGCACAGAGACGGGCGTACAATATTGTTTGTGGATGGCGCTGGAGTTCGACAGTTGCACTGGATCTGGTGATCAGTCGACACTCGGCAGACCATTTTGGGTTACAACAACGTTATGTGGGCGACCGTTATCCTCTTCGAAAACACCCCCGGGTGTGCTGTTGATGAATGACAGTGCAGCAGGTCGAATCGCCAGATTGACGTACAAGTACACAGTCAGAGCCCTTGGGATAGCTTCGAGCATGCTCGGACTGTCATACGAAATCCCACTACAGACCGTAACTCCAGGTGCAGGTGCAGTGTGTCTGGCACACAGACAGGCTGCTTGCGAGCCTCAACTGCCCTCCTTGTAACCAACAAACGGCCATCACTGCCACCGAGGCAGAATAGCTTTCATCAGAAAACACAACAGACCTCCGTCCTGCCCTGCAATGAGCTCTGGCTTGACGCCACTGAAATCGCAAATGGCGATGTTTTGGGGCCAGTGGAATGCACGATACGGGTTGTCTGGCTCGGAGCTGTCCAGTGTGTCCAGCACGCAGACAGGTTGTTTGCAGGCCCCTACTGACGCCCTTCTAAGCGACACACGGCCATCATTCGCACCGAGGCAGAACAGCTCTCATCAGAAAACACAACAGGCGTCCATCCTGCCTTCCAGTGAGCTCTCGCTTGACCTCTCTGAAGTGGCAAATGGCGGTGGTTTGGGGTCAGTGGAATGCGAGCTACGTGTTGCCTGGCTTGGAGCTTTCCTTGAAGTTACCGATTTGTAACAGTTAGTAACGTCGATTTGTAACAGTTAGTAACGTCTGTGCGGTGCCAGCTGCTGCTGCAGGTGCAGTACCATACGCCAGAGCCACACACAGATCACGATGGTCTTGCCTCTCTGCTGCGCCACGTGGCCGTCGAGAGCCCAGTTCTCTTGAGACCGCCCACTCTCGTGAACACCGCAACCAGCAGTCGTGTACAGTGGCTACATTCCTGCAAAGCCTTCCTCCAGTATTGCAGGCGGACCGTCCAGCTTTTCGTAGTCCTATTACACGACCTCGTTCAAACTCAATGAGGCGTCGATAACGGCGTCTTTGTCGCCTTAAAGAAATGCCTGACTGACATCAACGTACCACGTCCAATCTCAAAGGTAACTGTAGTTCACGACGGTTACAGCGTGCATTTAGAGTAAACCTGTTTTGCAACCTTGTAGTGGCTTTACTAGCACACTCGTATGCGACTGGCACGAAATTTTTACAGACATATTTCAGATGCAAGAAACACGCCTGCAAAATTTTGTTTATGTCGCACAACAGCTTCTTGTTCTTGGAATTTCCGAACTGTCGCCTCATAAACAAAGTAAGAGCCTACGGAATATCAGACCAGCTGTGTGGCTGGATTGAAGAGTTTTTAGGAAACAGAACACAGCATGTTGTTCTCGGTGGAGAGACGTCTACAGACGTTAAAGTAACCTCTGGCGTGCCACAGGGGAGATGTATGGGACCATTGCTTTTCACAATATATGTAAATGACCTAGTAGATAGTGTCGGAAATTCCATGCGGCTTTTCGCCGATGATGCTGTAGTATACAGAGAAGTTGTAGCAATAGAAAATTGCAGCGGATAGGCACTTGGTGCAGGGAGTGGCAACTGACCCTTAACATAGACAAATGTAATGTATTGCGAATACATAGAAAGAAGGATCCTTTATTCTATGATTATATGATAGCGGGCCCGCATCTCGTGGTCGTGCGGTAGCGTTCTCGCTTCCCACGCCCGGGTTCCCGGGTTCGATTCCCGGCGGGGTCAGGGATTTTCTCTGCCTCGTGATGGCTGGGTGTTGTGTGCTGTCCTTAGGTTAGTTAGGTTTAAGTAGTTCTAAGTTCTAGGGGACTTATGACCACAGCAGTTGAGTCCCATAGTGCTCAGAGCCATTTGAACCATTTTTATGATAGCGGAACAAACACTGTGTCCACTGATGGACTTGTCCATGGGAACCAAAGTGAAGTGGTGTCAGCCCCCATTAACTGCGCCACAGCTCTTACATTGAGTCCTTCCTCGGTCTCCCTCCGTCTGCCCCTCCTCTTCCCCAACACCGCTGGCTTCGCCCTGCACGCTGACCGGCAGTGTTTGGGGCTTGCCAGCGATGCATGCCCCCGAAACCGCTATGCGGCCTCATCTCGCTCCAGTCGTGTCTGAGTAAATTCTGATAGGCTCGCTGAATTAAAAAGTAATTATCTCCAGTATACAGGGTAAACATTAATAACCGGTAAACTGCAGGGACGGCCGGCCGGGGTGGCCGAGCGGTTCTAGGAGCTACAGTCTGGAACCGCGCGACCGCTACGGTCGCAGGTTCGAATCCTGCCTCGGGTGTGGATGTGTGTGATGTCCTTAGGTTAGTTAGGTTTAAGTAGTTCTAAGTTCTAGGGGACTGATGACCTCAGAAGTTAAGTCCCATAGTGCTCAGAGCCATTTGAACCAAACTGCAGGGACGGATTCATGACTGTAAATTCAAGAAAAAAAGTTCCATGGACATGAGTCCGGAATTGCATTGTTGCCATGGTAGATGGTGCTGACTATTGAAAGTTCCTCTGACCACCTTCGGTGTGTTCCTCCTGTGTTGCAGCCTGTGTAATTGAAGCAGCGTACTGTAAGAACGGAAATGTCTGGTATTCACAAGCCGAGATTGTGTTTATGTACAGCCAAGACGGGAACGGTCTAGAGCAGCACGACTATGCCACAACAAATACCCTCATAGACACCAACCACATCACACAACACTTGAAGACCTTTTTGGGCGTTTGCGTGATCGTGGGTCCTCTCAGACAGACGAACGTGTAGCGAGGCGGCGGCCTGTGCGTACACCAAATTTGGAGAACCGGGTTCCACAGGATACTGAGATGTACCCTAGTACAAGCTCCAGCCGAGTGACCATCCAACATGGCGCAAGCCAAAGTACGATTATGTGTATCCTGTATTACAACTGCTACTATCGTCACCTGCAACGAGTGCAAGGATTATCAACAGCAGATTTCCCTCCACAGGTAGGAATTTATCAGCTGTTTTCACACCAGACCATCATCATCAGTCTTCTTTACCGACGAAGCAGCCTTTACCAGAACTGGCATCGTCACTCTACATAATCGTCATCTGTGGCCTACAGATAATGGCAACAGTTGGACATGTACATATGCAAATTAGTTCACATTTCCAGTGACGATGTGAAACGAAAATAAATAAATAAATAAAAGAAACGAGTTAATTGTAAGGGGGTTGGGGTAAGTTTCGATAGCAAAATGGATCAAGTAAATATAGTTATTTGAATGTAAAATTTCCGAAGCTTCCAATGACGCAAAGCATCTTCTCATATTGATCTACGTTTGTTCCGACAGGATTCAATAACACAGAACTATGATCTTCATTTGTAGCTTTACGATAGTAAGAAAATCTTTCATCTAAATAAAACTGCAGAATCCAAAACAATACCAAACATTTTGTCCCAAAATAAGAGATTTCTGGTGATAAGCACGCCCAGGCGTTTCTGCCTGCAACAGACCTGGCGGTCGCCGTGCCTAGCTGACGTGACGTCACCAAGAAGCGCCGAGGCCTTCCTTTGAGTCGGTGTTGATCTTACACTCTTCTTAATCCGAGCACTTAGCTCTTGGTCTTCCACTCTTATTGTTGCCTGTTGGCTCTTGCACATATTGTATATTACCCGTCTTTCCCTATAGCTTATCGCTATTTTGATCAGTATTTCGAACATCTTAGACCATCTGACATTGTTTTACAGGTCGACAGATCCTATGAACGTGTCACGATTTTTCTTTAGTATTGCTTCTGTTGTCAACCGCAACGTCAGAACTGCCTGTCTGGTGCCTTTACCCTAACGTATCCTCAATTTTCTTTTCCGTTCTGCTGTGTGTTATTCTTGTCAGCGACTTGGATGCATTAGCTGTTAAGCTGATTGTGCGATAATCCTCGCACTTGACAGTTCTCGCAGTCTTCGGAATTGGGTGGATTATGTTTTCCCGATGGCATATCACCAGAATCATACATTCTACATACCAACGTGTATAATCGTTTTGTTGCCACTTTCCCCAATGATTTTAGAAATTCTGATGGAATGTTATCTGTCTCCTCTGCTTTATTTGATCTTAAATATTCCAAAGCTCTCTTAAATCCTGATTCTAACACTGGATCCCCTGTCCGCAATATATCGTGCCTCTTCTTCTATCACGTCAAAAGACAAGTCTTCCAGGTCATAGAGGCCTTTAGTGTGCTCTGCCTGTCTATCCGGATAGTGCGGAAGAAGCTAATTCCGCATTGCCTGACAGCAAATGAACCATCTAACTCTCAAAGGCGAGGCCAGTGTCCATCCACAGTACGATCTCTCTCTGTCACTGTCGCAGGCGCAGTTGTACGTGTCTCTCCAGCCAGGCAGGGGGCAGCGAGACGCGACGTGGTGGGCGGGTGCCCGAGAAGGGGGCCGCGAGGTGGCCTTGGGGAGAGGCAGGGGCCCGCGGGGTGGCTACAGCCCCGTTACGACCGCGGCGGCGCCGGCGCCAGTAAACGCCGCCGTAACGCTGCCGGCTGCTGGGGAGGCGACCGGGCGCGATTCCAGCACCACTGACCTACACTCGCAAAGTGTTACGGCCGCCGCGGCTGCTGCATTCTTATTACATGGCGGAGCCCCGGGGCGTAACACGGCTTATGGAAACTACGCGTTGGTCCCCTGCTCTCTGACACTACGTGTGCCGTATGCCATTGTTAGTATCCACCAAATGCGCTTGGCGTCAAGCCTACACTGATGTAAAAAAAAATCGCTGCACGAAAAACTAATTAATGCAGAGTGATGTAATTTTAGAAATACGTTTTTCAGGGGGAGACATGTAAGTGATTAACATTGCAAGATCGCAAGTTAATGTAAGCGCGAGAGAAGTCATTGCAGTTGTGAAATTCTGATACGGTGATAACCTGAGTACCCGCCGTAATATTGAATGCAAGCATGCAAACGTCCATGCACTGTGTTGTACAGGCGGCGTAGGTCAGTTTGTAGGATGGAGGTCCATGACCGTAGCACCTGGTCACTCATTACGGGGGCGGCTAATAAAAAGAGAAAACGACGTGTGACTAGGGCCTCCCGTCGGGCAGACCGTTCGCCTGGTGCAAGTCTTTCGATCTGACGCCACTTCGGCGACTTGTGCGTCGATGATGATAAGGACAACACAACAGCCAGTCCCTGAGCGGAGAAAATCTCCGACCCAGCCGGCAATCGAACCTGGGCGCTTAGGATTGACATTCTGCCACGCTGACCACTCAGCTACCGGGGGCGGACAGGGACGGTTAATACTGGTTGTCGATGACGCTGGAGACATCGTCCGATGATGTCCCATGTGTGTTCGACTGGAGACAGATCTGGAGATCCAGCAGGGCAAGGCAACGTGTCGACACTCTGTAGAGCATGTTGGGTTACAACAGCGGTACTTTGGCGAGCGTTATTCTGTTGGAAACACCACCTAGAATGCTGTACAAGAATGGCAGCACAGCAGGTAGAATCCCCAGACTGACGTACAGTTTTGCAGGCAAGTTTCGTGGGACAGCCACCGTAGTGCTCGTTCTGTCATATGAAGTCGCACCTCCAGATCGTAATTCTATGTGTAGGTCCAGCGGATCTAGCACGCAGACAGGACGTTTGCAGGCCCTCAACTATCCTCCATCTAAACAACACACGGCCATCATTGGCGCCAAGGCAGAACAGCTTTCATCATACCTCCATCCTGCCCTCCAATCAATAGACACCACAGAAGTCGCAAATGGTGGTATTTTGGGTTCAGAATGCCCGCTACAGGGCGTCTGGCTCGGAGCCGCCCTTGAAGTAACCGATTTGTAACAGTTCGTTATGTTGGGGTTGGGTTGGGTTGTTTGGGGGAAAGAGACCAAACTGCGAGGTCATTGGTCTCGTCGGATCATGGAAGGACGGGGAAGGAAGTCGGCCGTGCCCTTTCGAAGGAACCACCCCGGCATTTGCCTCGAGTGATTTAGGGAAATCATTGAAAACCTAAATCAGGATGGCCGGACGCGGGAGTTCGTTAAGTCCTTGTGATGCCAACAGCAACTCAAACTGCTGCAGCAAATGCAATAAGATGCGCCAGAGCCATACACCGAACACGATGCTTTTTTCCTCGGTAGTGCCACAAGCTGGTCCGCAGCCCGGCCCTCTTGCGACCGCACATTCTGGAAACCAGTGCCACCACCAGTGACGTCATTCCTGCCACTTCTCTCTGCAGTATCACAGAAGGAACATCCAGCATCTCGTAGCTCCATTACCCGACCTCGCTCAAACACAGTGAGGTGTTGTTAATAGCGTCTCTGTCGCCTTAAAGGCGTTAGGGGCTAATATCAACTCACCACGTCCAGTTTCAAACGTAGCTAACGCTCATGACCGTTACACTGCGTATGTAAAGCCATATTCATTTGCATCCTCATAGTGGCTCTTCTGGCGCCACTCTTACGCGACTGGCGCGATAATTGAAGAGGCATCATCTTTCGGATGTAGCACCACGCCTACCAACTCTTTCTTTCGCTTGCCATGTTTCTCCCGTCCAAGTATAAATGTAACACGAAGAGAACTCCTTACCACCGAAAGCAGTTACTGTTGTGGGGTTGCTTACCTACATGCAAGGAAGTGTGCAGCTTTGTTATGGGGTCAATTAGGGTTAGGCTGCAGTTGTGGCTGAAATAGATGACAGCACAGGTTAGCAACAATTTTATTCAAAGAATATGCCAACTTCCTTATCACATATTTTCCCAAATATTCGGAAAAGTAGTTTACTCAACAGTAGACTCCTACGGAAGTGTAAACAGTTTACTTAGCATATCACAGTTCAGATTCCAGAAGCGCTGCTCGACGGAGAATGCTATTCATACATTCATCCATCAAACACTACAAGAATTAAATAATAAAATATCGCTAGTTGGTATTTTTTGAGATCTTTTCGAGGCGCTTGATTGTGTGGATAAAGTTACTCTCCTTGAAAAACTTAGGTTTTATTGAAGTGTTGGCTTCAGTGACAGCTGGTTGGAATCGTACTTAACATGCAGAATGAAAGGTTGTACTAAGTAATGCAGACAATGTCGGAAGGGCGGAAGGGTAGAACATTTTAGTGACTGGGGAGAAACTACAAAGGCAGCTCCGCAAGGTTTCAGTTTTGGGATCAGTTCTACTCGTTATACTTGTGAATGACCTTCCATTCAACATTCAGGAACTGACGATTGGTACTTTTTGCAAACAATGTTGTTGTTGTTATTTTGGTCTTCAGTCCTGAGACTGGTTTGATGCAGCTCTCCATGCTACTCTATCCTGTGCAAGCTTCTTCATCTCCCAGTACCTACTGCAACCTACATCCTTCTGAATCTGCTTATTGTATTCATCTCTTGGTCTCCCTCTACGATTTTTACCCTCCACAAGCTCCTCTTCTCCCCAATTCTATTCAATACCTCCTCATTAGTTATGTGATCTACCCATCTAATCTTCAGCATTCTTCTGTAGCACCACATTTCGAATGCTTCTATTCTCTTCTTGTCTAAACTATTTATCGTCCACGTTTCACTTCCATACATGGCTACACTCCATTTTTTTTTTCAGAAATGGCTTCCTGACACTTAAACCTACACTCGATGTTAACAAATTTTTCTTCTTCAGAAACGCTTTCCTTGCCATTGCCAGTCTACATTTTATATGCTCTCTACTTCGACCATCATCAGTTATTTTGCTTCCCAAATAACAGACGATATTAGCGTAATAATAAATCCAATTAGAGAGAAAGCAGCGGAAGAGATGGCAAATGATATTTTCCAAAGAATAAAAAACTGGCTTTCAGAAAGTGGACTCTGCCTGGATTTGCAAAAGCAGGCTGTATTCAGTTCTGTACAAGAAACAGAGTGATACCAACAATTGACGTAGCACATAAACAGAAGTCAGTAAATCGGGTAGAACGCTCCAAAATTTTTGGATGTATATACTGATGAGAACTTGAACTGGAAGAAGAAAGTTACTAACCTTGAAAGAAGAAACGAGTCGACCTCCTGACGTATTTTGCATATTTCCACTCAGTAATGTGGTACTGAATAATTTCTGGGGTAGCTCATCACTTGGAGAGGAAGTGTTGGTTGCACAAAAGCGAGCAGTAAGAGTAATACCCACGGAGGTCATCTAGGGACCTCTTGAAGGCGCTAGTCATTTTTACGGCGCCGTCACAATACATATATTCACTAATGAAATTCGTCATAAATTATCCATCACAAGTTGAGAACAGTGACGTCCATAATTACTGTACTAGAGGGAAAAATGACCAGTATTATCCATTACTGAAGCTGTCAGTGGCTCAGAAAGGAGTGCCGCAACAAAAATCTTTTATCATTTGCCCAATAACCTAAAATGTCTGACAGTTAGTAAAGCAAGTTTGACATTCAAGTTAAAATCATTTCTGCTGGACAGTTTCTGTTTCACTGACGAACTCCTGCTTAAAAACTGGTAGCCAGTAAAAGAAAAGTCCATGTTTTTAAGTGCAGCCGCATGAGTAGTAAAACAATTATGTTTTCATTAATGTTAACATTAAACGAATATGTATACAGAGTGGAGCAAAATTTTGTCACGAGACTTTAACCCTGAACAGCTGATTCAAACAGGAACCAAAATTACTAATGGTGTGTAGGTCGACAACACACCATTTTTAAACTACGAAAAACTGGCGCCACGCGCTCCTATTGGTCTTGGGATTGTCCTGTTGCCGTTCGTCGGTTGACAGGCAGTGCTATGGTTGTCGGTTCACACATACAAACGTCCCTCGCCCCTCACTGCCCCAGCATGATACGCACACATGTCGAATAGATCTTGCTGTTTGTCTCCACCTCACGTCAGAGGCATTCACGCGTAAGCTTACCTTCGGAGCACACACATGACACCGGCGATTTAGTCATACAGTAAGCACGGCGGCTCAGTATTCGTTTGAAGAAGAACGAGATATGCTTTTTGTTTATGGACTAGCCGAACCCAGCAAGACGCCACCAATACCGGCTAACGTTTACAGCAATTCACCGGCGATTTGACGAAACGTGCTCGTTAGGGGGATATTATGGTGATGCTGGAAGACCTCGAACACAACCGGATGCTGCGTTTGAGGAGACTGTTGTCGAGCGCTTCGAGGAAGCACCTACGACAGGTACTCGAGCGGTTGGACACGACATGGGAGCCACTCGTCGGTCAATCTGGGAGGGGAAATCCTCACGTCACGTACGTCCACGGACACCAGGAACGATTTTCGCTCAACATTTGGGCAGGCATTGAGGGTGACCGTCTGATTGGGCCGGTCCGTGTATCTCCTTGACTTACTGGGGGAAATTACCTTCACTTTTCGCAAGAAACTCTACCCGGACTGCTGGAAGATGCTCCCCAGAACATACGGCTACCCATCTGGTTACAGCACGATGGGGCGCCCGCACATAACAGTCGTGCTGTACGCGGATATTTCAATGAACTCTTCGACGGCCGGGAAATTGGCAGAGGTGCTCGTAGGACATGGCCCCCACGGTCACCAGACCTCCCGCCACCGGACTTTTTACTGTGGGGATTCTTCAAGGTTCTACTTCACGCACCCGGACGCGAACCAGCTAGAAACGAAGAGGAATTAATGAACCGCATTCAAAATGCCGCCAGTCACATCAGGGCAATGCTAGGAATCTTTGAAACAGTTCGGCAATACTCCGTTCGACGTTACGAAGCTTGTGTCGCGTCAGAGGGTCACCAGTTCGAGCACCTGCTTTAAGTAGTAGTGTCCTAGCTACAAAAAAGGCCCTTTTTCAGGGACGGCACAATTTGTGAAAGACTTTCTGTACGCGAAATAACAGCTGTTGATGGGTTTGTTCCTGGTACGTCTTATCATGAACTACAAGGGTTGTCCGGCGGATTCGCCTCCAGGTCCCCTGAGTGGGAAGCTGGCGTGTGGACCCCCGCGGATACATCGCCATCTCCAGCAGGCAAAGCATTAGCGGTCATGCGTTGTCCAGAGCATCCGGCAACAGGGCAATCCAGAGGCCAATCGGAGCACGTGGCGCCAAGTTTCTGTAGTTTAAAAATTGTGCGTTGTCGGCAAACACAACATTAGTAATTCTGGTTCCTATCTGCATCAGCTATCCAGGGTTAAAATATCGTGACACAATTTTTCTCCACCCTATCGTTCTTACGATCTATGCAACCAAGTAATGAACAATACTTCTTAACTGAAATGTAAACATTGTGCGTGGTAGTGCAGTAGATCAGTGTTCGCTTGCATTGATCTGTCTTTAAACACTGGTATATAAACACTGGTATAGTCGCACATCCAGTGAACGATGATGTTAGGCATGTCTTGTGTGATGTCCGGTTTGGCGTTTCTTGGAGGCGAATGTCGATAGCTGATAAGACGTCCGCTTGGACCGGTTCTGAGGTACTAACTGGTGAATGTACTTTTTTCTTTTTTCTTTTTTGTGGTGTCGTCCGAAGGCTTACCGCCCATATCGGCCTATGGTTCGAAGGTGAGGAGCTTTCAAAAATTTTCTCTTTACTGCAATCTGTCAAAGGGAGATTGGTACAAAGACGGGTCCTTTTCATCTTTGGGGAAATGAAGCTACAGTATGAGGATTTTTCTTTTACCCTACCGAGGTAGGATGTGACAGAAGCTTCAGGTTAACGTATTGCAGTTTTGGTGTGGTTTGTAGTTGGTGGTCAGCTGCCGGCGGACCTTGTACCCTTGCCACGGTCTAGGGGTGTACTGTTGCGACTTGTTTTAAATGTCTAACGACGTGCCGTAGATCGTCATCCCTGGTAAAATCTGCTGTTGCGCGGTATCGCTTTTTCTCGATATGTTATTCTCTTCTAGCGTCCTACATATACATGACCACTCTGCAATTTAAGCTGAAGTGCCTGGCAGAGCTTTCATTGAACTACCGCTCTATTCTCTAACAGTGCGTTGGAATAAGAACACTTGAATCTTTCCGTGCGGGCTCCGATTTCTTTCGCAGGATAGAGAAAATAAAAGTGTCCCGGAGAAGAGAGTTCAAGGGAACAAAGAAACACAGAACAAGAAAGGAAATACAGCATTAACCTGACTATAACAGATGTTGAAAGTGACTACCATTCTTCTCATGGCACTTTAGGGCTGTGGTCAATAAGTTGCTGAAGACGGATAGAAGCTGGGCTGTTGAAACTGCTGAAATCTCATTCGAAAAGTTCTTCTCGAGTCTTGAAGACTGTGAGGGTTGTTGCCATACACCGTGGAGTTGAGGACTCTCGACACAAAGTAGTCGCACCTTGACTGATGAGGTGGTTTGGGTGCCCAGCTAGGGCCGCAACCAGACTCACCCCTCCTAACAACTCTCTCGGGCGTGAAGCTTGTATAAATATAGTCCAAGGTTCGGCCAGGTGTATGGGCAGTTGCTCCACTCTGTTGGAAGTAAATGCAGGTCTTACCTTCCTTCGTTTATGCTGCCGCAAACGGTTTCAAAATCTTATTCACTCGTCGGGGCCACTTTTATTTGCCCTACCCCGTATTTCATTAAAATAACAACTTTTGCCTGTGTAGATATGTGTTAACAACATACACTATGCGATCAAAAGTATCCGGACACCTCCAAAAACCAATGTTTTTCGCATTAGCTGCATTGTGCTGTCACCTACAGCCAGGTACTCCGTATCAGCCACCTCAGTAGTCATTAGACATCGTGAGAGAGCAGAATGGGGCGCTCCTCGGAACTCACTGACTTCGAACGTGGTCAGGTGATTGGGTGTCACTTGGGTCATACATTTGTACGCGAGATTTCCACACTCCTAAACATCCATAGGTCCACTGTTTCCAATGTGATAGCGAAGTGGAAACGTGAAGGGCACGTACAGCACAAAAACGTACAGGCCGACCTCGTCTGTTGACAGACAGAGACCGCCGACAGTTGAAGAGGGTCGTAATGTGTAATAGGCAGACTTCTATCCTGACCATCAGACAGAATTCCAAACTGCATCAGGATCCACTGCAAGTACTATGAGAGGCGGGAGGTGAGAAAACTTGGATTTCATGATCGAGCGGCTGCTCATAAAACAAACATCACGCCGGTAAATGCCGAACGATGCCTCACTTGGTGTAAGGAGCGTAAACACTGGACGATTGAACAGTGGACAAACGTTGTGTAGAATGACGAATCACGGTACACAATGTGGCGATCCGATGGCAGGGTGTGGGTGTGGCGAATGCGCGGTGAACGCCATCTGCGAGCATGTGTAGTGCCAACAGTGAAGCCCGGAGGCGGTGGTGTTATGGTGTGGTCGTGTTTTTCGTGGAGGGAGCTTGCAACCCTAGTTGTTTTGCGTGGCACTATCACAGCACAGGCCTACATTGATGTTTTAAGCACCTTCTTGTTTCCCACTGCTGAAGAGCAATTCGGGGATGGCGATTGCATCTTTCAACACGATTGAGCACCTGTTCGTGATGCACGGCCTGTGGCGGAGTGGTTACACGGCAATAACATCCCTGCAACTGACTGGCCTGCACAGAGTCCTGACCTGAATCCTACAGAACACCTTTGTGATGTTTTGGTACGTCGACTTCGTGCCAGGCATCACCGGCCGACATCGATACCTGTCATCTGTTCAACACTGCGTGAAGAATCGGCTGCCATTCCCCGAGAATCCTTCCAGCACCTGATTGCCTGCGAGAGTGGAAGCTGTCATCAAGACTAAGGGTGGACCAACACCATATTGAATTCCAGTATTACCGATGGAGGGCGCCACGAACTTGTAAGTCATTTTCAGCCAGGTGTCCGGATACTTTTGATCCATAGTGTATTTTGCATTCCTAGAAGAACGGTAAAGACTGAAATTTAGTGAAAAGATGTCGCCGCAACGAAAAACCGTCTTTGCTTTAATGATTGGCTCCACAAACAGCGTATCATGTCCGTGACACTCTCTCCCCTGTTTCACGATAATACAATACGAGCTGGTCCCCTTTGAACTTCTTCGATGTCCTGCGTTAATCCGATCTGGTAAGGAGCCTATATTGCACAGCATTACCCCCGCAGAGGGCGGACAAACGTAGTGTAGGCAGTCTCTTTAGTAGACCCTTTGCATCTCGTAAATGTTATGTCAATAAAACACAGTCTTTGGATCGTCTTCTCGACAACATTATCTGTGTGAGCGTTCGAATTTAAGTTATTCGTAATTGTAACCCCTAAGTATGTAGTCTTTAGATTTGTCTGATTTATCGTGTAATCGAAATCTAACGGATTCCTTTTAGTACTCTAGTGAACCACCTCATACTTGTCATTGGTTAGAGTCAACTCCACTTTTCGCACTATACACGTGTCTTACCTAAATCAGTTTGATATTGGTTTTGTTAAGTTGACTCGATTTGGCGGTAACTGGCAGCATCATCCCCAAAGTGTAACTCGACTGCTCAGATTGTTTCCTAAATCGTGCATATACATCAGGAATAGCAGATAGCCTGTTTATTACGAACTGTGGTTTCTAGTACAGGAAATGGCGAACTGAGACGTACTCCACAGGCACCCAGCTTGATTATAAGCCCCTTGTGAGGAGTGGATTTCTCGGATACTTTTGCACGATGGGTGTATTAAGGTCCATAAGAGGCATTTTTTTGTTGGGTTTGAAGGTCTTTGATGGAGGCTGTGTCTCATGTGACGCTATCGTATAGTATGGTGGATGAACGGTCGCTGTATAGGGTAAGTTTTGCTGAGAGGTTGAGGGTCGAGGACCTTTGCATTAACGCCCATTTCATTTTGAGTGTCGTATTTTTCTTTTCTGTAACGTGCGTTGTAAGATGATGTCCGGCAAGAGTCCTAGGTATTTTGTTTGCACCTGTCAGGGTACTCGTCGCGTATCGTTCATACTGTATCTAGTATTCATCGTTTCTCGGTAAACAGAACTGTTGCTGTTTTAGTAGGGTTTATGGTAATATTGTTCTGTAGTGCCCAGTTTTACGGCAAATCAAGTTTCTGCTGCGTACGACTTACCATGTGAGGTATATGGCGTCTTGTGTCTAAAAACGCCGTCTTACCCGCATAGATATTTCTGGAGGCATAGTTTTCTAGCGGTAAATCTTAAATACACAGGTTAAAACAAAAGGTTTCAGGAATAAGCCTTATCATATGCCTACATCTACATCTACATCTACATGATTACTCTGCAATTCACATTTAAGTGCTTGGCAGAGGGTTCATCGAACCACAATCATACTGTCTCCCTACCATTCCACTCCCGAACAGCGCACGGGAAAAACGAACACCTAAACCTTTCTGTTCGAGCTCTGATTTCTCTTATTTTATTTTGATGATCATTCCTACCCATGTAGGTTGGGCTCAACAAAATATTCTCGCATTCGGAAGAGAAAGTTGGTGACTCAAATTTCGTAAATAGACCTCGCCGCGACGAAAAACGTCTTTGTTTTAATGATTTCCATCCCAACTCACGTATCATATCTGCCACACTCTCTCCCCTATTACGTGATAATACAAAACGAGTTACCCTTTTTTGCACCCTTTTGATGTCCTCCGTCAATCCCACCTGGTAAGGATCCCACAGGGGCAGCAATATTCTAACAGAGGACGAACGAGTGTAGTGTAAGCTGTCTCTATAGGGGACTTGTTGCATATTCTAAGTGTCCTGCCAATGAAACGCAACCTTTGGCTCGCCTTCCCCACAATATTATCTATGTGGTCTTGCCAACTGAAGTTGTTCGTAATTTTAACACTCAGGTACTTAGTTGAATTGACAGCCTTGAGAATTGTACTATTTATCGAGTAATCGAATTCCAACGGATTTCTTTTGGAACTCATGTGGATCATCTCACACTGTGGGATATTTGATACCGGGTTTCTATCCGTATATTTGGGCTAAAAGGTTTCCTTTGTGGATGTAGCTGTCCGGGATCTTGGTGTAACAATATACTCGTAATATGACGGTATTAATCTAAAGTGTCTAAGAGCTTTGGTCACCATACCTTCCTCGCAAGCCATTTCTGTATAGGCTCCTAGCGTTGAGAATGAATCGTTCAAATTTGTCTATATGAACTGCGTAATTACTTCGATTTCTGCTGACAGTTTTGTCTGGAAACCGAACTGCTCCAGTCGTAAGATGTTACGTTGCTCCAATCGGTCTGCGACCCTGCTTAGAATTACGCATTGGTGTATTGTTGCCATAGTACATAACAAATGGAAAGATCCTTTCCAGGCTTTTGAGTATGACTTTAGAGGCCTCAGAAAATTATGCAAGTTTGAGACAGATGTTAAGCACAACAGGCTTACGCGGCAGATGTTTCAATTCGACATTATCTTTGCAGTCTCGACCGGGTGACTTGTTCTCTTGAGTGGAGCCGTGTGTCTACTTACAGGGTGACAATTATTGAACTATATGAAATAATATCGTCATAGCTTCTGAACGGTTTGCGTTAGGACGTTCAAACGGCACGTCTTGCTGCAGGGCACGATCGGAATTAAAAATATGTGTATGCGCACGTGCGTTGTTGTTGTCGCCCATTTGCACGTGAAAATGTCACGGTGCAGCGCATTTATGGGACTCAGAATACGCAGTTTGTTATCAAGAAGTCTCTTCATCCACAACGGGTAACTGTGTGGCGTGCAGTGTCCAGTAACGGAATAATCGGTGCGACATTCCTGGTGGCACGGTGACTGGCGAACGGTACGTGAAGATTTTGTAAGAAGATTTCATCCCCATTATCCAAAGCGACTCTGATTTAGACAAGATGTGGTTCATGCAAGACCAAGAACTAAGCTGCCAGTTCGGCAACGACATTTCTTGTTTATAAAATAACTTTATTAATGAATAAATTGACTAGGAACCATTAATTGGTATCCCAAGTTCCTGTACCAGGCTTGTGCAGTATGCTCTCAAATTCACACCACAAATATGAGGAAGTGTCGAAAAGTAATTTCTCCTTTTTTTCTGAAAACTCTTCAAGCTTTTTAAATAAAATAAACTTAATTAACACGCCACATCTTTATCGTTTATGTCGACAAATTTGTTTCTCAACGTAGTCACCCTGGTGATGAACACATTTCTACCAAGGAGAGAGACCAGATTGTTAATTGGAATGATTTGGGGGAAGAGACCAAACAGTGAGGTCATCGGTCTCATTGGATTAGGGAAGGATGGGGAAGGAAGTCGGCCGTGTCCTGACAAAGGAAACATCCCGGTATTTGCCAGAATCGATATAGGGAAATCACGGAAAACCTAAATCAGGACGGCCGGACTCGGGATTGAACCGTCGTCCTCCAGAATGCCTAGATTGTTAATACCGTCACTGTACAATATTTGACGTCGTTGACAGCTCCACAACCTCACCTCTGCTTGCAACGCTTCATCAGTGTCAAAGTGAAGTTTTGAAAACAGACGAAAATTAGATGGGGATAAGTCTGGACTGTATTGAGGATTATCGATGGCAGTGAACCGAAGGCGTCGGATTGATGCAGACGTCGCAGGGGTAGTGTGTTATGCTGGCATTGTTATGCTGAAGGAAAGGCTGTTCTGTGTGTGGACCAACGCTTAGAATTCGTCCTTTCTCTTTTATGAGGGCCTCTCACACACCTACATCGTTACGTTACACAGCCCCGCGTTACTCGCTAGGAACTTGTCTCAGCGACGCGGGAAGTCGACAGAGCAATATGCATGACATGAAACAGTACCGTCGATACTGAGAACAGAATAAAAAATTCGGAAGATTTGCTTTGCAGCATGCCCTCGTAGTTTGTATTACGCCCTTTTCCACTCTGACATTTTTAGCGTTTCTTGAAGATATCGCCAACATATAATCCGTATGTACACTATGCTTGCTTGGCAAGTTAGGCCAGCTTACTTTTATTTCACCTATGTCTGATAAAATTCGCATTGTGAATAAAGTGTACAGGATGGCAGCCAGTCAAGGAATATTTTAGGGAATTGGTTTAAGAAATTTATTTCAAAGGCCCAGTGGAATCTTTACAAGTTTTCTCCCAGAATAATTCACGCCGTGTCTACGTGACGCAAGCCGCTTGCCTTTCAAAACCGAGGCAGTTCTCTGCAGTTAAAGCTGCTGACTGGAGACACCCTGAGCCCTCTGCTGAAACTGCTAGCGAATTCACGCCATTGATTTTAGCCAATAGCGCGCGCGGGATACCGATCACGTGTGTGGACGCCGGAGCGTCCTGCAGTGCCGAACACAGTTACTTCTCTCTCTTGTAATCCAGACCTCGAGCAGAACAGACGTCTTCTTGGAAGGCAGAGCCTCCGGCCCTACCTTTCCCGACCGGCCACCAACTTAAGTTGACATGAACCACTTCCCCTTCCGTTGCCCATTTTAATTAAGTATTCGACCTCCTAGACTGGCCTAAACCTGGTAACTTCCGACCCTAGGCGCACCCTTTGTACTCCGTATAGTGAAGTATATCCTGTTCATTGTAGTTAATTTCCTGTTCTGGCATTTAACGGCAGCCCTGGATGCCCACTATAAAATCCTGACGGCTCAACCTCCCGCACACTGCCGCCACGAGGCATATTTAACAGCCTTCTTCCCCCTTCCTTGCCAAGCTGTACATTAACATCGGTTGCAGAAGCCCCTCGTAAACTTCCCTGAAGTATGCAAAAGGTTTGTTTATATTTTTAATAAGTTTTCGATATACACTACTCTCAAAGGATATCATCATCAATTTGCAAGAACTACTTCAACCAGCATTCCATCATGTCACTCAAATTAAATTTGCTAGTTACGTACCTGAATTACAATGCACTGAAGACGGCTCAAATGTCCCGTAACATGAATGACGAATAATAGTTTTAGTGTAATAAGCAGACTTGAGTTCCCAGAATTTAGCCAGCTGTTACGTGCTTCGTCGTTTGTCGCACTCTTACAATGGCTTGCAGCGCTTCGTTGCTCCGGCGGCATACTGCGTGCCGCTCAAAGGAGCCAGGGCGCAGCAAGAATTCTCGCCGTAGACAGCGTCCTGGCCGGCCGACACAAAAACCGGCGAATCTCTGCACGAGGAACGTGGAGAACGTGGCAGCCGAGCTCTTGGCTTGGGTGTAGTAGGACGGGCAGCAGCGCAGCTAGCATGCTCGCTGTACGATACGGTTTTTTTCTAACAAAAATGTATTTTCGTAGAAATAGCTCCTCCGCTGCGAGACGAATTTAAATTTAATGCTTCCAGTATACTGTACGAAAAAATTGTCAGAATGCAAAATGTCAGGTGCACCATCCGTCCAGTTTCCAGTGCTGCAGCCTAACCAGTCGTTTGTTTCCGACGTCTCGTGGGCAGAGCTAAATACGACACTGAGTATCACTTCAAACCTTACGAATCTGAAGGAGCGGCCAATGCTTTTCCTATACGAGCGCCCGAAGGGATAAAATTTATTTCGCATAAGCCATGTGCAAGGTAAGAACGCTGTCGTGGCGATAACACTGAGGAAAAAGTTCTCGGGTTTCCAGCCGTGGACGTGGGAAACTTGACGTGTTGTTGAAACACGTCAGCGACATTAAGAGTGGCATCCAGTTTACCATGGAGGTAGAAAAAGACGATGCATTGCCCTTCCTCGAGGTCCTCTTCCACCGCAAACAAAATGGATGCGCCCATCTGTACTTGCACGCCATCAGCCATCATCACCCGGTACAGAAACGTACTGTTTTACAAACACTGGTGCATCGTGCAAGAATGATATCGCACGCTGGTAACCTGCCCCATGAACTGAACCGCCTACGCGAAGTCTTCAGGATCAACGGCTATAACGTCCATCAAATAAATGAAGTGATTTCAAGCGTGACTAACAATAACACCACCGACGAGGAGCAGGAAAAGCAACTTGCTTTTCTGCTGTTCTGTGGCTCCGTGTCGGACAAGATAAGCCGCCTGCTAAAACGACATAAGGTCAAGACCATCTTCAGTCATTCGATAAAAATCCTTCAGTTACTGAGACCTAAATAGAGATGGTCGCCTGCAATTCAGCACGGCGTGGAATGCAGCGACCGCGCGGCTAAATCGGGCGTATCAAATGGCGAGTAAACATATGCCCGTATATGGCGAAGCAGCGGTGTCCAGTGACGTCACAGCCGGCAGCTAGTGCATCTAAGGGCGTACCAACATCCCACGGGCAGTCATCCCATTTGACAACCGCCAAAGAGTGCATGGTCGAAATTTCGTGTATTTTTAATCACTTGACGCGGCTGGAAACCCAAGAATGTTTTATTCGGTATACAGGGTGATCCTTGCTAACGTTCACAAATTGCTAAAGGGACGTAAATGATGCTGAGACAAATAATTTAATATAAGATAGGTGGGGATGAAAATATCGGGAAATATGTGAAATTTGGATCACAAATGTTGAAGATATGACGTCACCAGACGGCCTACCTCGCCGCACGTGCGTCTGTTGGGCTTGTCGATCCTACCATAGCCGGTACGGGCAGTGTTACACATAGCTCCCCTAGACTACTCTTTTTTTCTTTCTTGCATTATACCATGTGATAGGGTCGTGCTCGCAGTAGTGGTAATACAAGACTACGACATATCGGTTTACATTCAACGATGTGGACAAATTTGCTAGCTGGCAAGATCCCCAGATTTAAACTCACTAGATTTTTTTTTTCTTTTAGGGTATTTTTGAGCGCGTGCGTGAAGCGATGATTGAGCCACGCAATAATAGCATTGAATCAAACGATGCAAATTTCCAACACCTTTCGTATATCTGATTTGGTGTCAACAAAGACGTTACAGAATTATTGTCCTCGCTGTAATCAAGTAAAAACTGTCCTTATTTTGTAGGTTTTTCCTTTTGCCCCTTCTGCTTTGCTTACAGGCTTAATTTAGTAAAGAAAACGTAGATAGTTCACTGATAACGACGCAAGTTCAGAAGCTCATACTCATTTAGTTGTGACGCTATACGGTAGGTTTCTGTCGTACTGCACTTTGTGACAAGCCAGTAGAGACCGAGGGACTGGTGAATAAAAAAATAAATCTTACCTCAATGTAAACACGTAATGGTCTAACGCAATGGAAAAACAGTGCCTGCCACACGCAAGACTCGAACCGTGGTCCCCACGTTCTGAAGGCACGGACGTAGGCCCAGAGCCACAACTACGAAATGCGTGACTTGAGTTGGGATGATCAGGTGCGATACATCGATTGAATCACCCGCTGCACACGCGGCGAGGTACATCTGGTAACGTCACATGTTCGTCATTTGTCATCCACTTTTAGAGTGTTTCCCTACATTTGCGGTTCCACGTGTCTGATATTAAATTACTTGTCTCAGCAGCATCTACGTCGTTTCGGAGTTTTCTAAACGGTGACAAGAATCACCCAGCAGAATCGTACCATTGGATTGGTCCGAAGAACGTGGTGTCAAAGCAAGGTACGCCACCGCAGCCGATGATCTAGTTAACGGCCGAGAACAGGAACGCTCAGGCCAGTTCACAGTCACCAACGAAGACCACTGCATCGTCTTAGAGTAGGCCGACAGATATTCTATGCCTTAGGCAGAACTAACTGTGAACATTATCTCAAACGTCATTCAAGACAACAGACTTACAAACTGTCTGTATCAAAGTCATACAGGCAATTTTGTAAATACAGATGACAGTCCCGTGGAAATCGTACCAAGTTAAGTAAATGTTCTTATTATCCTTGTAATAAAGTGAACTAGTATTTTGTGTTACAGTTTCCACTCATTGTAATCCGAGAGAAAAGTACAGAAATCACTATTTTACCTGAAGGTGTAGTTTCGTCCGGCATAATAGTACCGATATCTCTTCGGTTTATAGGCGCCATATCTCTATTAATTTTAATTATGTATGTATTTATTATTTTAATTATTTATGCCTTTAACTGCTTGTGATGCATACTATGTCAGCCATGAATTGGTGCACATAATCTGCTGACGATGTATTTGGCTGTATTTTGTTAACAGTGTAAGGTTTTGAGGACAGAACAACAACTGTGTAAGATGTGAATATTTTTGGTTTAATGTTGCAATCTTATCACAGAAATACACAGATTTACACAGTTTACAATGTGACAAAGTTACGACAGTTGTCAAACAAACGCATTTCGTCCTCAGAAAGTGAAATAATCCTAAACACAACAATCGTAAATTTTAACTAGAAGTTTCTTTACAAAATTATTCTTACGACTACATCATGATGGTGGCCTGTACTACGATAAATTATCATATTCTGGTGCAAAGGTTAGTACTATGTAGGATGACTATCAAGTCTACGAAGGATGGTTAGCATTGTGACAAGTTAGGCAAAAGATTACCCAAGGTCGCTCGAGTCTACAGTGGACGCAAGCTGGTGAACCAACAAGTTTATGCCTCTGCTCACAGTATTTACCTTAGCTACGATGAGCTGTAGTCTGCATGGCTGCTCTTGTCCTCTGAAATTCCTATAAAAAATAATTAAGCCTTTGCTGATTTTTCCAGTAGAAACTCTCCCTATCTTTCTCGTTATGTGAGAGAACATGTACTCATTCCTAGTCTTGGAATATGGCGATATGCACGCGCATGGCTGGAGCAGCGTGCATATTACAATGCTCTCTCAGTCCTTGCAAGAACAATTAACTAATTTGGCTGGTTCTTTTCTCCACAGTTGGAGCTCAACGACGCTACAGCTAATATCCAGGTGAATTTCAGCAGCAGTGAACGCAGTGTTCACTTAAATTTCTCCTCTGCGTCATACAGAGCGTTATGGAAACATTCTGCACTTGACGCCAGTTCAGAGAAGAGTCCCCGAAAATTTCGGTCTTGTCTTTCTCGTAGCCAAACTGTCTCCGCACCTGGGTTCTTCTATTCTCCAAGTCACGGCTTTTTTCGACCAATAGGAGCGTTCCTCTTATTTTTGTGGGAACTCTTTCTGCCAGTCACAAGGGCCCTACCATTAAACTGCATCGAAATCTCGGCACTTTACTCCTTCCTAGTTCGTTTCCGCCAATCAGACGTTACGCGTCACCTGACTCCCTCTGCGGGATGCCCCCTAAGAGCTTTTCGTGGTGCCTCCCGTATTGTGGCCTCTGCTCCTGCCTGCACCTGCTTCCACACAAACCACGCAAAACTTTTCCTCTCGCTGCTTGTTTCACCTTCTGCTCATTGACGTGCAGTATATAGGAGTGGTGTGTTAATATCGTCGACTGAGTGTCATCCCTTTTGCACTACATACTTATGGGCAAATCCTCTCGTTACTGCCGAAGTAAGTTAGTTGTCATATTCACCTTCCTGTTATGATGTATAAAACTATTACGTATGGTGCGAAATTGACCTTCATTTATTCTGCCACCTTGCAACAGGTCATCAATCAAAATTTGTACTATTTTGGCATGTACACAGCCTGACAAAATAAGTAAGGCATCGAGTAGGGCAGGAGGAAACGAAGCTGAACAAAACTGATTGAGAGTGTGTGTGCTATTATTTCAAAATGGAGTCAGATTTGCAAAGAGCTAGGCAGTGTGTGCCCACTCATCAGTGGACCTCTTCTGTCCAGGATGGAAGCACCGATCCGGCTGAGAAGGATGTCATAAAACCGCTGTCTCCTCTCCTGGTGCAGGCTAGGCCACAATTGTTGTAACTGGTCCTGGATTTCCTGGAAACTGGCACTACGTATTCTGTCGCGAACACGTCTGGTGACCTTGGTGAGCACAGCAACACCTCAGCCTTGTGCGGGCACTTCACAGGCACACGTGCTGTCTAAGTATAACGTGACTCCTTTCATCAGCAGCTGACGCTTCCCAGTCACTGTACCACTGCTAACGAAGCCGTTCCTGTCGTGGTGTTACCAGCAGGCTACCGACGAGAAGGTAATTCACTAGTCTGGCCGCTGCCAGTCTCCAGCCAATGGTATGGGAACATACGGAATGTTTTCAGAGAGTACATGACCTGTTCCCGGATGGCAGGCGCTAATGTGGAAGGTTTACCATGTTCTCGGTACACAATATCGCTATCCTGTCTTGTGGTGGTCAGAAGTGGTCGACGGGAATCTTGATGACGCATATGGCTGTCATGACGTACTTGTGCAGTCCAACACTGGGCCACTGTTAAATCCGAATACGCCATGAATATCGATATTGTACGATTAAACCAGCTGGACAAGTAGAGACCCATGATGACGCCTGTTTGAAATTCGGTCAGGTGCTGATAACGCTCCTTCACAAGTATATACGTCATTTCGGTGTCCTTCACAGCTATTACTTAACGTCTAATACTGTTCACGTCCCTTACATTTCCTACCAGATCTGACAGCAACACTGAACACGAACAACACTAAGCATTCTGGTTCCCGATCCAATAGCAACGCTGCCATCGATCGTGTGGTGCCGCTATTAGGTTCGCATTTGCTTGGCGCGTTTTTCTAACGGTTGTGCCAAGTGGTCAGTCGTCTGTGCTTGACTGTGTAACGTGATGGACCAGCCGAAATCTTGAATTGCAAAAAACGTTGTAAAAGTTGTGACAAAAGTATGATCATCGATGTGAAATTGTTCGCGTACATCATGCGAAGGCAGCAGTAGTTCGCGAAATGAGTCACTTGAGTAAAAAGGGGGGAGATACGCTGCGCCACGTCAGAAGTGGATTAACAACATTGCCATGAACGCAGCCTTCGTAGATTTCAGTGAATGAGACCTCAAGAACAACATACTTAGAGCGTGAGCAGTGCATCCCCGTAAAGTGCATAAATATTAATAGCAAAAGGTTCAAGCGGCTCTGAGCCGTATGGGACTTAACATCTGAGGTCATCAGTCCCCTAGAACTTAGAACTACTTAAACCTATCTAACCTAAGGACATCGACACATCCATGCCCGAGGCAGGATTCGAACCTACGACCGTAGCGGTCGCGCGGTTCCAGACTGAAGCGCCTAGAACCGCTCAGCCACTGCGGCCGGCTATTAATAACAATCAGAGTTCTACCAGACTCGTGTGACGTCACTCCGTAGTGAATCAACTCCCCTGCTCGCAATTCCCCTCTCTAATTCCCCTCTGTACTTATTTGAACAATGCAGGGGCTTTCCAGTACTACAAGGGAAGAAGCGAACGTGGTCTGAACAGTGGACGGTTACTGGGAATTAAATAGGCGTCTGGTCGTTAAACATCATCCCCTCACCCCAATAGATGGCATTTTCGCTTACAATGTAACGGATAATTGCAACTTTATTCATTTACCCGCCGACCGATTGTGTATTGACGTGCATTGACGTCCAACCATATCCTCTCGGAGCTTGAATTTGTTTGAAAAGTTCTGGAATTTCAGGAATGATGGTGACATTGATAGTTTTTCTCCCATGTGAACTTAGTGAATTAAATGAGAGTTTGCCCACGCCTTGTTCTTCGTTCACGCAATGGTGGTTCGCCATATTGTGCACCATACACATCGCAAATCCTTCACATCTTTCCCTGTTATCCGGGAACTTATAATGGACTGGTTGCAAGATTGTGAGAGATCGCGTGTCATTGGTCGGAGACTAGGACCAGTGCGATTAGAGACTTTTCGTCCCATGCATAGGCTGCTGTTATCATAATACAAACCGCTGCGCTTGGAGTAGTACCTCGACTGCGAAGCGTGGACTGCTGAAAATCGTGTCGCATTCTACTGAGCGACGAATAACCCAGATGACCATCTTTAGCAGTATGTCGGCGACCTGTCGTGAGGTTCCACTCTTTCTTTGTTTTGGAGAGAAAGTGCTGGTGTCATGGTGTGGGAAGCCATCGGGGTTTGACTTCAGGCCACCGGTGTTGGTGGCGCAACGCTGATTCATACACTACACGCGCTCTCATGTGTTACCTCTCAAGCGATCGTATCATGGCGCCATTTTTCTACAGTACAATTTTCGTTCACACATGTCACGTGTATCTATGAACTGTTGAATGACATTGAGGACCGCCGTGGCCAGCCAGATCCGCAGATCTGTCACCAATGAAATTTCTGTGGGACCAGCTCAGATGTCAAATCCGTCCCAGTGTTTGTACTCGGGATATGAAAGACCAGTTACAACAGTTGTGTTCCAGTTTCCCTCAGGAGAGGATACCTTGGCTTTGTGACACCTTTCCCAACCAAATAAGTGCATGAATCTAGGCATGTAACGACGGTCTGATAACGGGTAAAAGTGCCAAATTCGTAAATTTGACTCGATTTTTTAATGACTAAAATAACATCACATATTTTTGGAACTCGTGAAGCTTCATGTGATTTCCGCCTCCCTTCAGATGATTAACTTTTCTTGCCAGACAGTGTCGCTGTATTATAGCGATGAGGAAATGCAGTCTCCAGTGAACAGCTCGAATAAACACTGTTGTGGCGTAACAAGACAGCTACGCCACACTGAAGTAGCCGAAAGGCACGCGTAATCTCACTTGTGCTAGATAGAGGTCTGAAACAGGATACTTCATAAATGATATAAAGAAAGGTACGTTGCTTTGGGAATACTTAACTTTTAATCCTTGTTGTATACATCGTTCTTGATGAGACATTTCATACGATAACTATCAAACTATGTAAGGCTAATGGCGCCTTGCTAGGTCGTAGCCATGGACTTAGCTGAAGGCTATTCTAACTGTCTCTCGGCAAATGAGAGAAAGGCTTCGTCAGTGTAGTCGCTAGCAAAGTCGTCGTACAACTGGGCGAGTGCTATTCCGTATCTCGAGACCTGCCTTGTGGTGGCGCTCGGTCTGCGATCACACAGTGGCGACACGCGGGTCCGACATGTACTAAATGGACCGCGGCCGATTTAAGCTACCACCTAGCAAGTGTGGTGTCTGGCGGTGACACCACAAACACATTCTGCACAGCGGACCGTTGACAGACGCGCAGGAAGACGCTCAGTGAGGTTCTGAAAGGTACGGACAGTGATGTGGAGCCCTGTCAACCGCAGTGGAGCGAACAGTCCGGTCGGAACAGTGCACGCACACTGAGAACTGTGTGATACTCGTATTGTCCCACTGGTAGATGCCATCGTGCTGAGGGAAAGAAAACCCTCATGTGGGTGTGGATGCATACTGACATTGATTCACGAACGTAATAAGACCTGCACCATGGCGGCCGGACCTGCCCCGTAGGGGGCCTCCCGGCCAATGACGCCAAATGCTCATTTCCATTTCCACTGTGCCTTCCAGAATGACGAGATCACCCAGGGAATGTGACAAAAAGAATTCCCAGACCAAAACTCTGCCTCCTTCGTCCAGGATCATATTGTTGCAGGGTGTTTGCCTTCAGACGTTTCACGCTGTACAAGCCAATGACCGTCTGACTGATGCAGCATGAAGCACGATTCATCTGAAAGTCTACCTGGCGGCAGTGAGTGGAGATCCAGTTGCGTTCGTCGCCGATGAACAGGGAGTCAGCATGGGTGCATGAACCAGGTACCTGCTGCAGAGGCCCGTAGGCAGCTACGTCCGCTGAACGGCGGTTGAGAAGTCACCGTTGGCAGCCCTTTGGTTCACCTAGGCTGTTAGTTGCTCAACAGTTGCATGTCTGTTCTCTCGTGCACATATCCGCAGCCGTCATTCACACATCTATTACGATGAAATGAACACCCTTAGCTGCTTATGGGCGTTTACATACGGCAACGGGGACAGATGAAAATGGTTGCCCCGACCGGGACTCGAACCCGGTATCTTCTGCTTACATGGCAGACGCTCTATCCATCTGAGCCACCGAGGACACAGAGAATAGCGCGACTACAAGGATCTATCTCTGGCCTCCCGCGAAACCCACATTCTCAACGTATTGTCCCGCACTACATTCGTAGTGCCCCCGCCCATTATACTCATTTCTCGCGGCGCGTTGCCGATTCCCGTAAGAGTTCGGGCACTGTTTGTGCATTCGCACAGAAGAAGCAGATAATCAAGTGGCAGGTGAGCCTTAACTATATATTTACTAAGATGGTATCTGTTCTTTCGCTCAGATGGGTAGAGCGTCTGCCATGTAAACAGGAGATCCTGGGTTCGAGTCCCGGTCGGGGCACACATTTTCATCTGTCCCCGTTGACGCCTGTAAGCAGCTAAGGGTGTTCATTTCATTGTAATTTCATTCTAACGAGCTGCATGGTCACCGATGGTACCTGTTCTTTCGGACATGTCCGAAAGAACAGATACCATCGTAGTATATATACACACATCTATTGTCCGTGGTGCACCACAATTGCCTTATGCGCCGGTTTTGGATGGTGCCATTTTGCTAAGCACGGTATGCTGTAGCCACAGAGGTACGCGAAAACTTTGCGTACTTAGCCCTTTCTGATAGGCCTCCCCCATTGAAACGAAAGCCAATGACCGTGACCTTTTTGACGTCAGATAAATCGACCAATTTCCTCATTACGATAAAGACTACACTGTTTCCTCCGTTTCCCCCGACACGCTGTATATATTCTCCACTGCTAGTGCTCTCACCTGCTGTCTGCGAGTGATTATTGCACATTGACGTCGAACATAAGTGATGGTCACGGTAACGTGATTGAACCATGTGATTCGAAGAGTGCCACATCTGATAGAAAAAATGGTTCAAGTGGCTCTGAGCAATATGCGATTTAACTTCTGTGGTCATCAGTCGCCTAGAACTTAGAACTAATTAAACGTAACTAACCTAAGGACATCACACACATCCATGCCCGAGGCAGGATTCGAGCCTGCGACCGTAGCGGTCGCTCGGCTCCAGACTGTAGCGCCTAGAACCGCACGGCCACTCCGGCCGACATCTGATAGAATTTATGGTATGTAAGCTCTTCGTTCTCTGCAAAGTTTCTCTTACGTCAGTAGCTAAATAAACAGAAGCAGCAGCGCCGATACGTGTAATTTAGCGACGGGAATGGACAGCACGGCGCAGCCGTGACTGGCGTGGGAGGATTCTGGCGTGGGAGGATTCACGCCGCACAGAGCAGGCGGACAGCTGGCGCGAACTCAGCAGCCCGAGTGTTAATTGCTGAATTTCAGATTGATGAGTCACGGATAATTTTCCTGCCGCCTCTCTTCTGTCGAGTCTCCGCTAAGTCAGCGACAGACGGCCGCTGTAATCTGGCGCCGGACTTCAGCGGGACCGGGATTCCACTGCACCAGAGTGACGCGGAATCCCGGCCCCTGTCGAGAGACGCTCGCTGGGCTCAGCTACCGGGGGCGGATTTACTGCACTCTCCGTAATTTCTGGCGTGCCGGCGCAGCTGTCCCGGGTCGCGGTGGAGTCTGCGAGGCACGTTGGGTCCGGTGACTTGCCGGCAGACATAATAGTTACCGTGCCGCCAATGTCCAACTCCGTTTTATAGACCCAGGAGGCAGTACAGGGGGGAATAATAAATGCACAGCACAGCTTCTCAGGAATAGAATTTGCGGTTCAGATGTGGTTCATAAAAGCAGGTGCTATTGGTACGAACATTCTATCGCTCTGGCAGGAACGCCGGTCGTCTTTCGGTGGGGACACCCTCAGGGAGCTTAAATCCCTTGCTACTGGTTGGACGACTTCCTTTCATCCATCTCTTTGAGAGCAGGCAATTTTAGGTAGACTAAGTACTGAGCACTGTATTTTCAGCTATCATTGTCTCTTAACTGGTGAGCCTGGATCACTTTGCTCTCAGCGTAACGAACCACTGACAGTGCGCCGTTTCCTACCCCATTATCAATTTTGTGACCACTTACGCTCTAATGCGATTGTGTCACGTGAGCTATCCGAGGATTTAGGAGATTCAACGCAGCCGGTAGATCGCCCGCTACCTCTTATTCGCTGTAACAACATGGCGAAGCAGATTTAATTTTCGATAGTGGCTACCGGGACTCCAGTTGTCTTTCAAACTTTTACCAAATGGCCTGTTAAGAAAGGAGCGTCGTTGTAATTGTTTATTTTATCTTAGCGTACCGTGAAATAGCCGGCCGGTGTGGCCGTGTGCTTCTAGGCGCTTCAGTTTGGAACCGCGTGACCGCTCCGGTCGCAGGATCGACTCCTGCCTCGGACATGGATGTGTGTGATGTCCTTAGGTTAGTTAGGATTAAGCATCTATAAGTTCTAGGGGACTGATGACCACAGATGTTAAGTCCCATAGTGCTCAGAGCCATTTGAACCATTTCGTACCGTGAAATGGTCGTATTTTTCCCTTCTCTTTCTGTCCACTGCCAATTTCTGTAAAGGTACTACCCCCCCCCCCACACACACACACATCCCTTGTGGTCTCCCCTATATGTAGAATTAACAGCGCTTCCTCTCCAATGCTCCTCTGTCACCACGCTCACTGGCCCTCCACTGACAGTAGTAGAAAGTGTTGCAGCATGAAGTATTAGGCCGATACTTACCAGACTTTGTAGATACACTCATCGCATAATGGACATTATCAGCCGATGACTTCTGTTATCAGAGGTCACCCTCGTTCTGTCAACGGCCTTGTCAAAATAGGTGGAGTAGTGGATATAGGTTCACCGCATTCTCTTGCCCTTGGGGTGGGAAACTGCCTCTAAAAGAAGGAAGAATGGGTTGTGATCAATCGCATGAAGATGCAGAAGCAATGGGAACCATTGCATTAAAGGCACATAGTACAGGGTGGTCCATTGATCGTGACCGCGCCAAATATCTCACGAATCAAACGTCAAACGAAAAAACTACAAAGAACAAAACTCGTCTAGCTTGAAGGGGGAAACCAGATGGCGCTATGGTTGGCCCTCTAGGTGGCACTGCCATAGGTCAAACCAACATCAACTGCGTTTTTTTTAAATACGAACCCCCATTTTTATTACATATTCGTGTAGTACGTAAAAAAATATAAATGATTTAGTTGCACCACGTTTTTCGCTTTGTGATAAATGGCGCTGTAATAGTCACAAACTTATAAGTACATGGTATCACGTAACATTCCGCCAGTGCTGACGGTATTTGCTTCGTGATACATTACCCGTATTAAAATGGACCGTTTACCAATTGCGGAAAAGGACGATATCTTGTTGATGTATGGCTATTGTGATCAAAATGCCCAACGGACGTGTGCTATGTATGCTGCTCGGTATCCTGGACGACATCATCCAAGTGTCCGGACTGTTTGCCGGATAGTTACATTATTTAAGGAAACAGGAAGTGTTCAGCCACATGTGAAACATCAACCACGACCTGCAACAAATGATGATGCCCAAGTAGGTGTTTTAGCTGCTGTCGCGGCTAATCCGCACATCAGTAGCAGACAAATTGCGGGAGAATCGGGAATCTCAAAAACGTCGGTGTTGAGAATGCTACATCAACATACAGTTCTGCCACTGGGCACAAGAGAAATTACGGGACGATTACAGATTTCTTACACGCGTTCTATTTAGCGACGAAGCGTCATTCACCAACAGCGGTAACGTAAACCGGCATAATTTGCACTATTGGGCGACGGAAAATCCACGATGGCTGCGACAAGTGGAACATCAGCGACCTTGGCGGGTTAATGTGTGGTGCGGCATTATGGGAGGAAGGATAATTGGCCCCCATTTTATCGATGGCAATCTAAATGTTGCAATGTATGCTGATTTCCTATCTAATGTTCTACCGATGTTACTACAAGATGTTTCACTGTATGACAGAATGGCGATGTACTTCCAACATGATGGATGTCCGGCACATAGCTCGCGAGCGGTTGAAGCGGTATTGAATAGCGTATTTCATGACAGGTGGTTTGGTCGTAGAAGCATCATACCATGGCCCGCACGTTCACCGGATCTGACGTCCCCGGATTTCTTTCTGTGGGGAAAGTTGAAGGATATTTGCTATCGTGATCAACCGACAACGCCTGACAACATGCGTCAGCGCATTGTTAATGCATGTGCGAACATTATGGAAGGCGAACTACTCGCTGTTGAGAGGAATGCCGTTACACGTGTTGCCAAATGCATTGAGGTTGACGGACATCATTTTGAGCATTTATTGCATTAATGTGGTATTTACAGGTAATCACGCTGTAACAGCATATGTTCTCAGAAATGATAAGTTTAGAAACGTACACGTATCACATTGAAAAAACCGAAATAAAATGTTCAAACGTACCTACGTTCTGTATTTTAATTTAAAAAACCTACCTGTTACCAACTGTTCGTCTAAAATTGTGAGCCATTTGTTTGTGACTATTACAGCGCCTTCTATCATAAAGCAAAAAAAGTGGTCCAACTAAAACCTTCATATTTCTTTACGTCCTTCACGAATATGTGATAAAAAATGGGGGTTCCTATTATAAAAAACGCAGTTGACATCTGTTTGACCTACGGCAGCGCTATCTAGCGGGCCGACCACAGCGCCATCTCCTTTCCCCCTTCAAGCTAGACAAATTTGGTTATTTGTAGTTTTTCCGTTTGACACCTGTTTCGTGAGATATTTGGCGCGGTCACGATCAATGGACCACCCTGTTACTGTGCACCGTTACTGTGCACGATGCTAGTGAAGTTCCCCAAATGGCGATAGAGAACTACTCATGATCAGCTTTGATGACTTCCCTCCGTTGATGAAAGGAACAAGAAAAGCGTCCCTGAACCTACAGACAAGTGTCGAGGAAAGTGGAAGAAGCACCCAAGTCCAACCTGTAATTCCTACGCAAGAAACCAATATAAAAGTAGGTAACGCCATAATTTACCCAAAAGAATATGACACCGAAATGATAGCGGATGAACATCCCACCGCCAATGAACCTAAGAAGAGCAAAAAACCGTTGTAAAAGGAAAACTCTAACTCAAAAGCTGAAGACGATCGTGGTAGTTCTTTTCAAACACCGAGCAAGCAGAACTCCTATAAATTAACGAATTTATTCTTCGGAATTGAAACGGATTCAAGTGTGACAGTAACTGTGGAAGTACCTTGGTGGATCACTCACCTATACCAGACGTAACAGACGTCAAGTCCGATGCCACTCAGGAAAGGGAAGTTTAACAAGATTCGACAGACGGAGGACCATAACAACGGAACAACATCGTAGTGAGGCTTCAACAGCTGTTAAGGTACGTTGTAAATATGGAAACAAAGTAGGACAAGCCTCCAAAACAAACGTTCAGATGACAACACCGCTAGAGACTCGGAACAAGCCGCCAGCAATTAGACGTCGCTCAAACCTCAAAGTATTGCAAAATCGTCACGGACGAAGTTCAAACGGAATATAAATGGGCACGTAACAAAACGAAGAGGAAGAAATGAAACAACACCGAGAAGACAAAGGTTAGGAAGATACACCAATAGCACAAACACAATATTACCCTGGATCAAACCATTACAGGCGTGACTAAGTGGTGACACATTTACTGTCGGTTATATGGAAAGTAGAAGAGGGCCGTGTTTCTCACGTTAAAAAATTGTGGGATAAGGAATAAAAAAATGAGAGAAATATTTTGGGCCGATATCTTAGAACAAATGATACCGATATTGCCTTTTTGCAGAAGTCGTTTGCGAAGAGGTAGTTTCCTTTTAGTTATTTAAAGTATATTACAACGTTGCTATCGGCGGCAGTGGTTGCTGTATTTTAACCAGGGACGGAATAGATTTATAGGACGTAGAAAGAGAGCCAGGAGGCAGCATAGTCAAAGGCGTTCTGAATGCTGTGATCCTTTTAAAACTCTACGCTCCCTCTGTTTCAAATTAAAGAGCTGCATGGGCAAGATTTTTACCGAAGATGTCCCGTATTATCTGAGGAAGGCGAAAGGCTAGATCCTCATCGCAGGAGATTTTAAATGCGTTCTAAGGGCTATACGCATGTCTCGGCAGCAGCAACATCAAGGCTTTACGGAGCTTTTTCAGGCCATCACAACGTAACAGTTAAAGCAAAAGGTCTCCCACGTCCCAAAATAATTGGTAGACGATACTGGAAATGAAATTGTTGCCGGCTCCACGTACCATGGGTAAAACTGGAGTTCAGTGCCTAGGGATCGTGGATTTGGTGAAACCGTTTCTTTTGTAATGCTACTAAGTAGTGGGTCACCACTCGCGAACTGCAAACAATAAATAGACAACGGGGAAGGTCGAGAAAGTGATTTTAAAAAATTCAAAGAGAAAATATTAGAACTGCAGGAAAAGCAACTAGAGAGGAAGGGTTACGGGCGTATACCACACGAGAAGTGGAGTATTTATCACCTCACAAGAGAGCGGCAAAAGTCCAAACGGGGATTTCTAAGTAACTTACTATCTCCAGATTGGAACGAATTAATTCGACGTGAAAGGATCAGTGAAAATTTCTAAAGACTGTGTAGTGCACTACCATCTGATGCTCTTAAAACAGTACAGGTACTACTAAACTGTACGTCACCTCCAACAAACGAAAGTGTCACTCCTTTGTCCGAACCAGTTCTGAGGAAGAAATTCAAGATTTTCTCAAAGTTTTATAAAGGCGCAGGAGTCCAGGAGGAGACGGTATCCCCTATGAAGCCTACAAATCCTTCTGGTCAATTATTAAGAAAGAGTTCATGGAAGCGAGAGAGAAACAGAGATGCAAACGCCTATACTCCGGAAAGGAAAGACGAACTATCGGACTCGTTCCCAAGAAACCGACCACACGAAGAATAACGGATTTCAGGACGATAACGTTGTTATGCGCTGACTCGAAAACAATTTATCATGTCATAGCGGCAAGATTAAACCAAACCCTTCCAGGCATGTCTGGTCGGAGCAGATACGTTAACAAAAGTATTAGACATGGAATCTGCTACCTAATGGATTCGACATTCTACCCATGGAAGCATTTTCAACAACCACTAGGGCTTTTGAATATAATTTTAGAGAGAGCTTTCGTAAACGTCAGCGATCACTATTTAAGAAGTGTGCTGGGGCATTCCAGATACCCACAATGAACCATAGATTTGCTGCTACTGAATCAATACCAGCTGATTTCTAAAGTGAAAATCAATGGACATTTTGCGGACGCATTTCAGATCCAACGTACCGTCTGCCGGGGATGTCCCTCATCAACGATTCTGTTCGTCGTCTTCTTAGAACCTTTACGTCTTACAATCAGCGCTTCAATCCCAGAATTAGATCTGGGTGCACAACGATTCACCATGTAGGCTTACGCTGATGTTACAATTACAATTAGCGAATAGCAGGAATATCAGCAGTAGAGGACGATTATAACGAAGCGGCAGGGGCAAAGATGAACATCGAAAAAATACAGCTCTTTTGGCTAAATGAAGGTGCTCATCCCATGCCACATCGCTTCAATGAATGTGTTGAAATGTAAGTGCTAGGAGTGAAATTCAGAAGAACGTCGAATTACTGGACGACACATACGTGTTCCAGAGCTTCAGATATTTGAACATAAATCAAACAATGCATTACAGCAGATTACTGCTCTATACTCGAATATTCCATGAGACATATTCACAGCCTCCATGGAAGATGTACTGCTGATGTGTGCTAACTACCTCCACTCAGTGAAGCCCTCTCGACAAGTGCCAGCAGTTACTAAAGGCGCTACGGTAGCAGGTTCGAATCCTGCCTCGGGCATGGATGTGTGTGATGTCCTTAGGTTAGTTACGTTTAAGTAGTTCTAAGTTCTAGGGGACTGATGACCTCAGCAGTTAAGTCCCATAGTGCTCAGAGCCAGTTACTAAAGGAAAAGATTGTGCAGCCTACCATTACCACAATTAATGGAGAGAATTGCATTAACTTTCAATAAAACAAAATTACGCGGCTTTACAATATGCTGTCAAAGATAGACAGCAGTAAGATGTCACATTTACCACTCAATTCCCCCTCTTCCTCCAACACTACATCGGTGACAGGATATCACACAGATAAACACCTCTCGGCAATTGTTTACACGAACATACTTTACATAAAAGCATACTTAACACCTACAAAAGCACTCGCTTAATAAATTGAAAATAGTTCCACAGCATAAACACGATCACACTTTTGTCTTCTCACGTAAGAGAACTGGACAGGAGATGCTTGGGAGGTACAGTCTGTCAATAAATTGAAAATCGCGCAGCGCTCGTTGTGTGGGAAATTACCTTTCCCGGAAGAACACTACAGGTGCCTTACAGGATGAATAAGAATCAATTTTCCTTCTAGCAGTGGAGAACAGAGTGCAGAGAAAGACGAGGTACTGGCGGAACTAAAGCTGTGAGGACGGGTCGTGAGTCGTGCTTGGGTAGCTCAGACGGTAGAGCACTTGAACGCAAAAGGCAAAGATCCCGAGTTCGAGTCTTGGTCCGGCGCACACCTTTAATCTGCCAGGAAGTTTCAGTGTGCAGAGGTTTCCGTAGATTCTGTCCATAGGCATTTCTTGCCTTAGTCTCATTAGTAACTCATGCTGCACACCGTGTGGTGTTAAAGCATTTTATCAGAAATAAACATCCCCCGGGCATGTCTGCACACTGTGCCATCAGTGATTCGTGACCCGTGCTGTGGTGGTTCGCTATAACTTCGTGAGACACTCTGCAGTAGCTTCTTGTGACGTAGTTGGGTAAACAGAGGGGGCATCACACGCGCAATCTTCACTTTGTAGACCTATGAAGGAGAGAAGCACAGTAACACAAGCCAGCGACCTTCCTTCCCACGCGCTTATAAACCGCACATCGTCGCCCCCCCGCCCCCCCACCATATCCCCCTGTACACCTCCGGAACATAATTTCTCTCCTAATACTGCTTTACAGAACTTATCTGTGGTATACACACTTAATATTTCTTTCTGACCCACTTAATTTTAAGAAGAACATTATTTTTTATACTGTTACAACAATATTTTATCTGCGATTTTTCCATCCCCTGCAACGCGGAAAGTATTAGTCCCAGAAAAAAAAGAATGAGACCTTTTTTTGTAGGAAGTTAAAGTTTAATTTCGAATCAGAAATTTTTTTGCTAAGAGTCGTCGTTTCCGGGCGATTGGAGAAAACGTTAAAAACCCGACATGGTTAGGGCCGTACGACGGGAATCAGCAGACTCTAAACGCAGAATAGTAGTTGGAGCTAGATGCGTGGGACATTTCCATTTCGGAAATCGTTAGCGAATTCAGAGTGTCAAGGGTGTGCTGCGAATGCCAACTTTCAGACATTGTCCCTCAACATGGACAACGCAGTAGCCGATGGCCTTCACTTAACGACCGGGAACAGCAGCGTTTGTGCAGAGTTGTCAGCGCTAACACACAAGCAACACTGTGTGAAATAACAGCATAAATTAATGTGGGACGTAGGACTAACGCATATATCAGGACACTGCGGCGAAATTTGGCCTTAATTCGGTATGGCATCAGACGACTGATGCGTGCTAATAGGACGGCATCGTCTGCAGCGCGTCTCCTGGGCTCGTGACCACAACACGTAGTCCCAAGACGAGTGGAAAACCGTGGCCTGAGCAGATGTCATACATTACACAGCAACTCGGCAACTGAAGAAGCCCGGACAGCGTTTCCGGAATGGATTTCGAAACGTTCCCATAGATGACATAAAAATTCCCCAAAATGATACAATTTCGGCAACTTTTCACAACATATCTTAGACCTACCTTTTCCTTTAAACTATTTTTTTGTTATATGTCAATACATTGACGAGGTGTAATAGTGTATTCAGGGCCGCAATATTTTCCTACATATCAAAAAATTATAGCACATAAACAAAGATATTAATTCGTAAATAAATACACACATCAAAAACAGTTTTGCGTCACTTCAGTTCCGAGAGTTCCGGAACCTGGACAGAAAATTGGAATAGAGATCAACTGCCCTTTTTATTACTTATGAGAACCACACATTGCATGTTGTACCACCATACAGTGAGACCTTCAGAGATGGTGGGCCAGATTGCTGTACACCTCGGTACCTCTAATACCCAGTAGCACGTCATCTTGCATTGATGCATGCCTGTATTCGTCGTGGAATACTATCCACAAGTTCATCAAGGCACTGTTGGTCCAGATTGTCCCACTACTCAGCGGCGATTCGGCGTAGATCCCTCAGAGTGGGTGGTGGATCACGTCATCCATAAACAGCCCTTTTCGACCTATCTCAGGTATGTTCGATAGGTCCATGTATGGAGAACATACTGGCCACTACAGTCGAGCGATGTTGTTATCGTGAAGACAGTCATTCACAAGATGAGCACGATGTGGGCACGAACTGTCGTCCATGAAGACGGATGCCTCGCCAATATGCTGCCGATATGGTTGCACTATCGGTCGGAGGATGGCATTCACGTATCGTACAGCCGTTAAGACGCCTTCCATGACCACCAGCGGCTTACGTCGGCCCCAAATAATGCCACCCAAAACAGCATGGAACCTCCACCTAGAACCGGGTGATTCAAACCTTTTTTTATGTGTGTATAGTAGCCTGACCAGAAAGAAAAAAATTGTTCTAACGGCGCCACATTTGCTTTCTTCGTGCTTTTTCCGATATTCTATTGATTTACCGTTAGCGCACCATTTATATCTCAATTGACAACTTGAAATCCCTATCCACTAAGCTACTTTGAACACACAAAATCTGTGCCTGCACTTTTTACAAATATCTCCCGAAGCCTCTTAACCACCGATCTGTCATTACCTTAGATTTAATTATATGAAATTATTGTAATAAATTCCGAGGCGTGTTCGAGAGGTGAAACAGCATATATTCATAGAACATATGCTGTAATATAAATCCCATCAGATACAAGCTTCAACTAAAACGATGAAATCCTGTCTGGCATCTCCTCAGAAGTCGATACGGCCACAGATGTCGATAGACATCCCAAACGGTCGTAAGTGATCGTGTACACGTGATCGTGATGTCACGCGGAGATTTCACGGCAGTATCATTAGTGTCTCCCACAAGAGGACGGGTGTATCGATTCATCTGAAGACGGAGAGTGACATCTAGTTAATATCTAGAAAATTAATTATGTGTTGTTTGAACTAAAATATAGGAAGATAGTTAGTGCTGTGTCTCCCAAGGGGCGATGCTTGATAAGAAATAATGAGACACAGGTAAATAAAATCAAAGGTTTATCACAACAACATTAGAGAGATTTAATAACAAAGGAAAACTCTTCCCATTAAGAAAAAAAATGCAACTTCTGAGACACAAACAGGCATAGGCCTGTGACACACAGTAGTAGGACGGGAAAACTATGCCACTGATAGTCCCCAACAATGGAGGCTGAGCGTTCGTCGTAATTGGGCGACAGGAACGTTTCAGATATCGCTGCAACGTCGATAGCTTACGACCGGGCCCCGACTGATGGCCTGCTAAACCTCTGCGCATCAAATGGACCCAAAGCTCCTTTGGAGCGAACTACCGACCTGTTGGCTTGCCCCACCCTATACAGCCGTCGCGCGGAGGAATTCGTGCTGATCCAGTACCGCACACGTGACACGACGGAGGAAATAGGTATCTGGAACGGAGGACCTCTGGTGGCGCTTGTCCTGCCCTCTGTCGTCCTTGTTGCGATCGACACAGTCGTGATGGGTGGGGGGGGGGGGGGGAGAAAAGAGAGAGAGAGAGAGAGAGAGAGAGAGAGAGAGAGAGAGAGAGAGAGAGAGCAACTGTCTATATGCAAACCCGCGATACTTTGGTGACTGAGGGGTCGCCGATCCTTGTAGGCGAACGGCTAGTACATGGCGCTTGGTTTCCCCTGTAGTGAGATTTCTTCCCCAGAAATCTCTCCATCGTTTCAGTTTCCCTAACAGTTCCTCCAAACAAAATTTGTCCCAAAGTTTCGAAACTGGAATCGCTGGCCCGAATAGGTATAGCCATATTAACTGTGCTCTAATTGACGAAACTGCATAATGTACCCTTCTGGCCCAGACCGGTGAATTGCGACCGACCGGCGGCCGTGTCGTCCACTGCTAATGACGCCCTTTGGATGCGGTATGACATTGGTGCCGCTAGTTCTCACTGAAATAGCTCCTCTGTTAGCATCACGAAGCTGAGTGTACTCCGTTCCAGTCTCACCAGCAAGGAAAAATTTCTGACTCTATCTGGAATCGAACCATGGTCTTCTGCATCACAGCGAGACACGCTGATCACGAAACCACGGTGGCAGGCAAGGCTACAGTTGACTACGCAATAATAAACATTTGTTAAATCTTAGATCGGGAAGATAAAATTTTCTGTACTAACAATGTAAAACGGAAGGTGAGATAACACATTCTCAAAATGAAAACCAGTGTAAAATCTCTTTAAAACCAGTACTACAGATCAAGACAGATGACGCCCGCATGTAGCTACGATCCGTGAGCGCCAAACAATAGTCGGATTACAATTACTTGATAGTTGACACTTTATGCGTTGAAACTGGTTTCCTCCAGAGCACTCAACGTGGCTCCCGAACCGTTTGATGTTGCCATACAGCCACAACAACTGGTCGGTTCACTTCCAGTTCCTTGTCCGGCATTCTTTCGTAATGTGTGTGGATCCCTAATCATGGGTCTGACACTTTTATTTCGTATTTTATCACACATGATAATCACATCAAAAACAACGAACACACACACACACACACACACACACACACACACACACTCGAAACGATGCTAATGCAATACACATGTTCCATACAAAGGAATAACCTAACACTACTGGAAATTTCCACACAAGACACGTTTCAACCTCAGATATAGAGTTATCACAGTCACGGAGATCGGCTCACAGTAGATAAAGCGATGTGGCGAAGTGCAGTCGGTTAGAGTATTAGCCTGTCGTATAGAAGGGCGTGGTTCCGAACCTACTTAGATGTGGCCATATGTTGTTATTTCTAAATGTAACCAAAAAGTCTGATTATTATTTTTAATCAGTTAATGGGTTTGAATGCAATGTTTTAGATTTCTAACTCTTTGTTACAACATTTTTCATCGACTTATTGACTTTTCCATCTGCTCTTACTTTTCTTCCTATCATTTTTTTTTTTTTTGGTTTTGGAATCTTCCTGTGTCGCCCGCGATCTGCAACCAGGTGCCAACGAGGACTGCTCGTCGTTTGCTGACGTGGCGGCTCGTGTGGCCAATTTGAGGGCAGTTTCAGGTAACCAATGATAGCGGGAAATAACAGTTTACTCTTAGCGCTTAAATTGAACTTTTCTGCCTTGAAATTGCTCGTAGAGTTTGGTTGTAATCGGCATGAACAATGCGATCGTGATTTTTGTTCTGCCGCATACTGTTGACCGATGTTTTCTTAGATATATTGCACATCACGAAATTGTGGTTAGTTTAGGACATGAATTTAAATTACGGGCTACCAAGCATGTCATGTTCTCCGTTTCAGTCATGGGTCACTTAAAATCACCAATCGACAGAGTATCTGGGATCTCCGACGTCCCTGGGGGCGGCCTAGCCGATGTGGCAGCACTGTAGCGGCATCTGACGGACATCAACTACCAAGTAATTTTAATCGGTCTGTAGTAGCTGATGGTAGCAAGTTTACCCTGAATAACGAGAATGAAAGGTCTCTTAGAACTGGCAGATCTTTTGAGGCTGACTCTAGAGAATATTGTCACGTAGGTAGTAACAAAACACCTTCAGGTTCTCATTTTAAAAAAATGCAGGACACAAAATAGGTCACAAAGATCAATATCCTCACGTGGATTATTATGTTCCTAAAGAATGACATTTGGATGCAACAGCAAAGTTTGAAATTTTTACTAATTTAAAAAAAAAGAAAATACCCACGTCCATTGTTAAAACAACAACGTGAAATTCGTCACGAAGCCGTTTTCGGAGTATTTTCTGATCTGTTATACTGTCTCTTCTCCCTAATTTTTAAATTAGTTTCCTAGTATCTGACGACCACCTTTCATCTTTCTTTTGAAACAGATCATCTGATGATGATTTAGCAGACCTGAGGCAGAAACATACCACCCGACAAAACAAGTGAAGTACCCAGAAGGGGACGAGGAAACGAAAAGAAACTTCAAAAGTTGAAAAGCTGTGTGGTGGTATTTTCGTGATTCCAGAATCGAGTCAAGTTTACAAATTGACGCTATGAGACCACTTACCAATGTGACGTTGCACCCTCTGCGGCCTGGGTGTATGCTAGAGACGGGCAAACTCGTTCATCCTTGGGGACTAGTTCACTGCTGATCGTTCTTTTTTGGGAACCGTTCATTTTTACTCGTTCACCGTTCATTTGTTCTTGGTATATGGTTCTTATGACAAAACTAGTAGTGTAGCTGACTGAAGGATGGAGGGCGGAGGGCACCAAGAGGGGGCACTTGCCTCCCCCCTGGAGTATAGAGCTTTTATTCATTACAGAATTCTTACACATTTTTAGAAGTAATTTCTGTGATTCTGCAGAACCTCTCGTTTAGCCAACTGTAGCGTTCTGTAGCTGATCGCAGGGAAATAATATAGGGTGGCGCACGGAAAACCGGCCCCGAGTACAGACTGCTCGCCAATTACGGACGATGTGTTGCCCGTTACGAGCAGATACAACAAACAGACCAACATGTAATAATTAGGCAGTGAAGAAATAACAAGCTAATGCAAGCAACAATGGCGAAACAATCGATGATGATGTGTAGAGAGCAGGAGAAGAGAACATGAAAATCTCACGCGACGTGCATGGGCTATAGCACATGTAGTCTTGTAAACCTGTTGGTGGCTGTTTCCCAACTTAATAGCCCGCAAGTGTCGTGTATAAAATTCTTCGTTTCGACTTCTACTACATAGCTATGCTACGTTGTAAACAATAATCGTTTACACCCTATATAAACTTCACGTTATCTCTGAGTTCGTAGGCGAAGTAGACTTTATGGAAGCATAAAATAAAATGTGGTTTTCTCATCATACTTGCGTCACACGCTTAGTAAAAATTAGGTTTTTATGTTGCATTATTAAAGTTAATGCAGCAATAATAATAATAATAATAATAATTAAGTTCGCAGTGGTAAAGTTTTTGGTTTGAAAGCTCCTTCTGAACAAATGTTTTTGAGATAATAAGTAAATACGATTTTATGGCACTCTATGTCTTTTCAAATGGAAAGGCACCGCTTTTTCTACTGAGCCAAAATGAACCACAACCCACTTCTTTTTTTTTCTTTTTTTTTAAAAAAAGAAACCAAACTAGCAGGTAATGCAAATTGGAAACAACCAAACTTAAAAAATAATTAGAGCCTTCCTAAATGTAATGATTTGTATATGAAAGATACACGAAAATCACTTTATATGAATTTTCTTACACTAAAAATTAAGCAAATTATTGAAAGTTAGTTGCTAAATGAAGTCGATGAAACCAAAAAATATATAAATAACAAAAAAAAAACTTGTCTTGTTATAAGTATGTCTTCTGCTGTTCATCGATGTAATGAAGTGAGCTGATATGCCCTTCAGTTACCTGAAAAGACATACCTATTATATACAACGTAATTTTTATGTAATTTACGTAACTATAAAATACTTTTTGATTACCGGTCGTGGACGCTGAATAGCCAGACCCAAGTGCAAGAACAGTTTGGAACACATGTAAAATGGGCGAGCGCAGTAAACGAAACGAACAACTGGATACTGAACTAACTAGGAGCAGTCGGCAGTGGAACTGAGACAGGTGGTCATGCGAAGAACGACGAGTGCGGCCGAGGGAGACCGAGACTGAGACGAGCACGCGACCGTGGTTGGAACGAGAACCGCCGAAGTTACCGCCGCGAGCTAAGTGAACTAGAGAACTACGAACCGATCGTTCCTCGTTCCCGGGAACTATAAGTAGACCGCCGCGACCGAAGTTAACTATGAACCGATCGTTCATCGTTCCCGGGAACTATTAGTAGACCGCCGCGACCGAAGTGAACTATGAACCGATCGTTCCTTGGAATTCGTTCCTCGGTCCTTTCGTTCATCTTGGTGAACCGTTCCTTTGCACCCGTTCGTTCGTGAACTACCCATCTGTAGTGTATGCCCGGATTCGCTTCAGAATGGTGTCGTAAACCTGTTGCATCCGCTCCTGAGTCAGGCTGGCCCACGGCGGTTGTGACAGTTCCTTGATATCCAGGATACCGGCTACGAGTCGAAGTTGAGGTACGAGACTTTCTATCGGAAATAGTCTGGATATCTTCCTGGACACGGGAGGACCTCAGCCTCACGGAGCCGGTTCATAGAGACACCTGCCATGTACGGGTGAACATTTTCCTGTTCAGAAATGACGCCACGATACTGCCGCAAGAGATGCAACACTCGAGGACGCTGGATATCCGTAACGTACCGTTGTGCCATCAGAGTTCGCCCATTTACTACCAGCAGCGACCTCAAGTCATATCCGATGGCTCGCCACACCATGACGCCACGAGTAACACCACGGAGTCTGTCCAAAACCTAGAGTGTATGGGACCTCTCCCTAGGTCGCTGCTATACTTGCCGACGATGGTCATCGGAGATAGCGGCGAACCATGATTCATCACTGAAAGTAATGTGACGCCATTCATCAACAGTCTGTGCTTACCGATCTCGGTACCACTCCGTAAGCACACCATTGTTTGTGTTATAAACGGCGGCCTACACACCGTTGAGCCAAAATATTATAACCACCTGCTTAATAGCTTGTTTGTCCATTCTTGGGAAGAAAAGCATAACTCATTCCGCGTATCAGGGATCCGACAGTTTGTGAGGGTATGTGGTATTAGACGTCTATGAACGGCTCATGTAATTCGCGTAAGTAACGGGCTGCTGATTTGCGTACGCGGTGATGCTGTCCGATAGCGACCCACATGAGTCCCATAGGATTTGCATCAGGTGTGTCACCGAGACATCAACGTGAGTTCACTATAATGCCTCTCAAACCACTGTAGCACGGTTCAGGCCCCGAGACGCGCACAAATATACTGCAGAAAAATGACGTCGCCGTCGGAGAAGACATCAAGCATGCAGTGGTTCGCAGGTGTCAGCGTGTCTTCGGTTACTACCACAGGTTCCGTGCTAGTGCAGGAGAATGTCTCTCATAGCACAATACTGCTGCAAGAAGCCTGGTTCTCTGGCGCGCTGCACGTTTCGAGCCCCCGTTCATATCGATGACAGCGTTTGTGGAGGTGCCCATCGACCTAGCATAACAAAAATGTGATTCATCCGAAGAGGCGACATGTTTCAACGGATCGACGACCCAATCTCGATAATTCCGTGCCCACTGAAGTCGTAATTGGCGGTGCCGTTCGGTCAACGTGTTAATACGTAGGGATGGTCTGCTGCGGAGCTCCATGTTCAACTATGTGCGATGAACGGTGTGCTCTGAAATACGTATGCGCGTACCAGCATTGTGCTCTCTCGGCAGAAATGCCGCAGATCACCATCTATCCTACATTACAGAGCAGACAAGCCTCCGGAACCACACGTACTGTGAAGAGTCGGGGACGTCCAACCACTTAGCGCCCAGTGGTAGTTCCAGTGCCCTCCTACCTCTTTCCGTATTTGCTCACGACAGTAGCACGTGAACATTCGACTAGCTTCGTAGTTTTCGAGATACACGTACACACGCTCTTCGTAATATTAATCTGCGCATTCTGAAAGTTACTTATCTTAATGGATTTCATTTTTTGCCCGTATCTTCACGAAGGTGATCTGCTGCACTTACATACTTTTGTTACCGCTTCATGTGCCCGCAACACCACCAGGCGTCAACCAACGTCGCAGCTGGCATTCGTCGTAATGCTTTGGCTTATCAGTGCACGTGGGACGGTAAAACGTTAGTCTGACTGCTACTAGTCTCTGACCAAAGGTGCAGGATGACACGAATGTTTCAGGGAGTCCCTTACATGACTTGTGGGCACGGATATGAAGGGGTTACGATGTACGTGGTACACAATAGGGGATCCCCTCTTGTGGTGGTGAGACTTTGTCGACCGGAATCTTGACGACGAGCAGGCCTGCTCTCATGTTACTACGTTGTCTAACAATGAGGTACTGTCACATCCGAATGCCCCACAAATCTGGATATTGCACGATTCGACCCGCAGGGCGAATGTAGACTCATAATGATGCGACTTTCAAAGTCTGTGACCTGCCGATAATGCTGTCTCATACGATACGCGATATCAGCTTCATTCACAGTGACATCTCAAAATCTGACGCAGTTCATACCCCTAATATGCACCATCAGGCGTGGTAACAACACTAAACACGAACAACACTTAAGCACACTTGTGGTCGTTCTGCCTATCTCAGAGAATTGCAATCCTATTCGTTTACACACCCGCCGATGCTGTATGTGTATACGAAGTTACAACTGCATCTGACTACGTATTATGGGTTCTTTAATCTTTTTGTCAGGCAATGTAAATAAAAATTTACTAGATGCTCACTGTGTTTCGCCAGGACAATATGTCCACTTTGTGTAAATTCTGCAGATATCGTGCTTTTGGCGGGAACTGGCTGAATAAGAACTAAGTTCGACAATAACTTGGACTGCTCCTTTATGTTAGCTACCCCCAAGCACTAAACTAAACAGAAAATTTGTTACAAGGTTTCCATTGTATGTATACTGCATTCTATTGTGTCATCTCGAAGCTCGGCGTTATTAACAGAACTGCTAAGCTTGTTATAACTCTAAAAGGCTCTTTTTAATTACTGAACTCGTAAGCCTTCCACTCCTTTCAGAATGTACCTGACTGTTGATACAAGATGGTGAACCGAGATTACGTCATGAAATTTACCCCCAGACGCTGAAACTGATCCATTAATTATGCTGTCTGACTTGGTAAACTTTACTAATAGCGAGAAGCAAATGAGGAGGGGTGGAGGTGAGTTTTATTCGGAAGTAACACAACTGAACTTTGAACTAGAACATTAACTCCGAAGCCCCCACGGTACTGTTTCAAAGTGTAATAAATGTGGCCTTACTGGGTCAGCTTGCGCAGGGCCGACGATTTTGTCGTCTGTCGCCTACACTAAGCACCCGGTGATTTGAAAATAGGAAGCTTGTGTGGTGGAAGCAATAATTTACGATGATGTCGTTTTTGCCACAGTATATCTCGAAGTACAGCATTACGATGCGTTGCCTGAATTGCTGAAAATTTCTTACGTAAGATAAATGCGAGCGTCTCAAGAAAGTGCGTGGTAGTTTCTGAGAATGAGCAGAGGTGCTGGGAGGCGGGGTAAACGTGGCAGAATTTGTGAACAAAGGAAATGTACAAGATAACGCATTCCCATTGCAAAAATGTATGAGAAAGCCAGTATAATACATGAACTTACCTGATATACAAATTAGTCGTCATAGAAAGGATATTGATCCACACTATTTGACATATCCTCCGAACATCATACCATAAAATTACTTTAAAGGAACGAAACAAACTGTTTCGAAATATACTCGCGAGTTGTTGTTGTTGTTGTTGTGGTATTCATTCCTGAGACTGGTTTGATGCAGCTCTCCATGCTACTTTATCCTGTGCAAGCTTCTTCATCTCCCAGTACCTACTGCATCCTACCTCCTTCTGAATCTGATTAGTGTTTTCATCTCTTGGTCTCCCTCTACGATTTTTACCCTCCACGCTGCCGTCCAATACTACATTGGTGATCCCTTGATGCCTCAGAACATGTCCTACCAACCGTTCCCTTCTTCTAGTCAAGTTCTGCCACAAACTTCTCTTCTCCCCAATTCTAATCAGTACCTCCTCATTAGTTATGTGATCTACCCATCTTATCTTCAGCATTCTTCTGTAGCACCACATTTCGGAAGCTTCTATTCCCTTCTTGTCCAAACTATTTATCGTCCATGTTTCACTTCCATACATGGCTACACTCCATACAAATACTTTCAGAAACGACTTCCTGACACTTAAATCTATACTGGATGTTAACAAATATCTCTTCTTCACAAATGCCTTCCTTTCCATTGCCAGTCTACATTTTATATCCTCTCTACTTCGACCATCATCAGTTACTTTCCTCCCCAAATAGCAAAACTCCTTTACTACTTTAAGTGCCTCATTTCCTAATCTAATTCCCTCAGCATCACCCGACTTAATTAGACTACATTCCATTATTCTCGTTTTGCTTTTGTTGATGTTCACCTTATATCCTCCTTTCAAGACACCATCCATTCCGTTCAACTGCTCTTCCAAGTCCTTTGCTATCTCTGACAGAATCGCAAAGTCATCGGCGAACCTCTAAGTTTTCCAGTCAACATTGTCAAAAGCTTTCTCTATGTCTACAAATGCTAGAAACGTAGATTAGCCTTTCCTTAATCTACCTTCTAAGATAAGTCGTAGGGTCAGTATTGCCTCACGTGTTCCAACATTTCTACGGAATCCAAACTGATCTTCCCCAAGGTCGGCTTCTACTAGTTTTTCCATTCGTCTGTAAAGAATTCGCGTTAGTATTTTGCAGCTGTGACTTATTAAACTGTAGTTCGATAATTTTCACATCTGTCAACACCTGCTTTCTTTGGGATTGGTATTATTATATTATTCTTGAAGTCTGAGAGTATTTCGCCTGTCTCATACATCTTGCTCACCAGATGGTAGAATTTTGTCATGACTGGCTCTCCCAAGGCTGTCAGTAGTTCTAATGGAATGTTGTCTACTCCCGGGGCCTTGTTTCGACTCGGGTCTTTCAGTGCTCTGTCAAACTCTGCACACAATATCATATCTCCCATTTCATCTTCATCTACATCCTCTTCCATTTCCATAATATTGTCCTCAAGTACACCCCCCTTCTATAGACCCTCTATATACTCCTTCCACCTTTCTGCTTTCCCTTCTTTGTTTAGAACTGGGTCTCCATCTGAGCTCTTGATATTCATACAAGTGGTTCTCTTCTCTCCAACGGTCTATTTAATTTTCCTGTAGGCAGTATCTATCTTACCCCTAGTGAGACAAGCTTCTACATCCTCACATTTGTCAGCTAGCTATCCCTGCTTAGCCATTTTGCACTTCCTGTCGATCTCATTTTTGAGAATTTTGTATTCCTTTTTGCTTGCTTCATTTACTGCATTTTTATATTTTCTCCTTTTATCAATTAAATTCAATATTTCTTCTGTTACCCAAGGATTTCTACTAGTCCTCGTCTTTTTACCTACTTGATCCTCTGCTGCCTTCGCTACTTCATCCCTCAAAGCTACCCATTATTTTTCTATTGTATTTCTTTCCCCCATTCCTGTCAATTGTTCCCTTATGCTCTCCCTGAAACTCTGTACAACCTCTGGTTTAGTCACTTTATCCAGGTCCCATCTCCTTAAATTCCCACCTTTTTGTAGTTTCTTCAGTTTTAATCTACAATTCATTACCAGCAGATTGTGGTCAGAGTCCATATCTGCCCCTGGAAATGTATTGCAATTTAAAACCTGGTTCCTAAATCTCTGTTTTACTATTATATAATCTATCTGAAACCTATCAGTATCTCGCGAATTAGAGAACGTGTTTGTAACTCATTTGAATTTACAGATGGGTAACTCAGAGACGAATACAGATCATCCCAGGTCTGAAGCAATGGAAAACAAGAACAAAGAGCCAGGATTATGGACAAGTCCATATGAAAAAGGCAACTGGAAAATGGTACGACTTCACCCAACATAAAGGCTGTCTGGATTTTCAGTAATGTGATTGCTACTCGAACGAACGCTGCTTGCTTTCACAGCTGTAACCTTGCCGTAAGAGATCCTTGCTTCATCCAGTTTGACAAAGAACGTGAAAAACTATTTATCATCATGTTCATTTGATTATTTACTTTATACTTCCCTTTACTCATAGATTACAAGACTACAGATTGTATTTTCAGTTTAGCTTGTGACACTAGTAGATTAGGGTCATGTGCGCTATATTTTCTCTTCTAAATTGGATGGTCATATAGTATATAGCTATTTCTTAGTGTTGTATCATTATGTTACACATGAGTCACAAAGCTTTTTTATAATCTGTGATTGCTTCAGTTCATGTCGTTGACTTGGAACACTGATACTGTGTGTAATGACATTATGCTACACGTGGGTAGTATACTGCTCTTCGCATATACAGGGCGAACAGTAATAAAACCGACAAATTGCAAGGACTGATTCCTCACTGGAAATGAAGGAAAAGAGGTCCCGTGAACATGTGTCCAGAAATGGACGGAGTGCGTGCAACGACAACAAAGCGTTCCGGAGCACAGTATAGAGCTGCATCGCATCCACATGACCACAGATATTCAAAGTCGCCTCCATGGAATGCAATGCACACGGTTGTTATGTAGGATACACGTAATCGTTCTTTGGCTTACACCATGTTGGCGGTTCACTTGGCTGGAGCTTGCACTATGGTTCGTCTCAATATCCGGTAGACCTGGCCCTCCAAGTCTGGATTAAGCACAGTCTCCCCACACGTTTTGTCTGTCTGAAGGGTCTCATGATTGCACAAACACCAAACAAGAGCTTGAAATGTTGTGTGATGTGGTTGGTGTCTGTGAGGGTACCGCCTCTCGACCGTTTCCACCTGCTTAACCGTACTCAAACACCATCTCAGCTTGTGCGGCGTCGCAACTAGTGCGCGATCGCCCTTTTGTCTATTAAAAGCTTTACTTCAGAATGTACGTGGGCTGCAATGTAAGCCGGCAGAGTATTATACGGTCGAGTTGTGTTCTGCAGACTGACGTCACGACCATCTGTTGCAGCTGCGCGTGTGGAAGCAGTGGAGTAGCGCTGGCAGGCCACTTACATTATAAGAAACTAAAAATATTAATAACTAATGAAGGAATAACCTGAGGAACGTCATATTTGATGTACGTCCTTCTGTTGTGAAAACAAACAATATGTCAAAGTCTGAGATCAAAAATAGTTGTATTTTGGAAGTTAGTAAAATTCCATAAAAAAAACGTAATTTTCCGACAGTCAAGAATTTAAATAAATACAGTGATGTAATAGTTCACCTTCAGTGACTATGTGCGATGATCTGATAACACTTTCAGTGTTCATATATAAATTTGGAAAGTTTTTAGTTTCAGAAAACCTCTGTGACTTTTCTATAATAATAATTTCATTAATTCTAAGTAAATATGTGTATTGTGTGTTAGGGTGCGTGTGAATGAGAATGCGTGCGTGAGAGTATGTGGGACGTTCGGCATTATTAAAAATCATTCATGTAATTCTCTACAGGAACTGGCAAGTGTTCCAACTCTGTAACGTGGGAACGAGTCCACTAGTGGTTCCCCTTCAAGAGAATGTCGGATGTCCAAGTATGTATGCTTATGTATAAGACAGCCAGAACATTCGCGACTACATAATAAATTTCCAAATGTAGAGTAAAGCTTATAGTTCATTTTGTTTTGTTTATTTAATTAGAGAGTTTTGTGTTACTTAATTTGATGACGTCAATGAGCCTAGATGAAGTGGTTGGTGCTTGCTAGATTTTGGCGCGAGCCGCGCCCTAGAAGTGAGTTCTCATTGGCCGTAGGTGCTGACAGCCAATGAGAAGCGAGACGGTTGGCCGCCTAGCGAGGAGATATAGTTTTGATTGGAGGCGGTTATGCTGGATGTGACTTTTCGCATTATGTGTAAGATGAAGTCTTGGGATGACTTCCGCGTTATGGTCCAGTGTTAATGGTATCTGGTAGTGACCAGAAACTGTTTATGAAAACTTTAGTGTGTTGGATAATTCGTTCCGACGAAAATCGCGAGTTAACTTTGAATTATATAGCGTGGCGGTACTGAGTATATTCTTACTGAGTATTTTATGGCGAGCATAAACTTTAACTAAAGACAACCACTGAATATCGTGTGCAGAAGTAATTGGCTGATCATTGACTGTGATACAATTAATTGGTTTCGGAATTTGGGAAGGTAAAAGTTCTGGCTGTTTTAGGTATGGTGATAACTGTGAGCAGAAACTTCAGTAATTTTCGTAAATTTGGGCTGATTATCTTGCATAACAGCAATAAAGATCTATTGAAGGTTTAAATTTGAACTTCATGTTTAAAGTACGAGTGACATCTCCTTTCCGAATCATTTCTTTAAAGTACATAGACAATTTTCAGCAAATTTTACTTATAGCGGCCTCCGGCGTGTAACTGTGAGGTTACAGTTTCCTCAACACTGCTTATCTGTGATCTCGTAAGTAGCTGCAGTCAGGAGTTTACGTGCGAAGATCTACCGCTGTAAAGAGGTAGGTGAGCAAAAATTATAAAAGAAATTGCATTGCAGCAGCAACGTATAATCCGTCGCAATTAGTGCATCCCATCTCACGCACGTAAAAACATCCCTACTTGAATACCGGACCATTCTGCTGCATCAACCACACAACCTGCAGTTCGCAAGGAACCAGTGGCACGTGGTCAGAGGGAGTTTCATTTGTCAGCACCATCTACTGTGGCAACGATGCGTTTCTGGATACATCTTCTTACGGCATTTTTTCTTCCATTTCCAGTCATGGATCCATACCTACAGTTTGTCGATTTTGTTAATGTCCAACCCATATTCATAACATTATCACGTGTTGACAATGGTTCCGACAATAGTTACTGCTATAGGGAAAATACTGTGGCATTAACATTATTTTACAGGTGATGTTGTGATTGTTGTTACATTTTATTCATGTCTATCTTATTATCATGTAACTAATTTATTATATGACGCTTCTTATTTCGATGTTTTGAGTGCCGTGGTTGCATCTTCGGTTTGTAACTTCTTCTGTCATGTATCTTTCATAACTGTTCTGGACGTGTAACTAATTTGTTATATGACGCTTCTTATTTCGATGTTTTGAGTGCCGTGGTTGCATCTTCGGTTTGTAACTTCTTCTGTCATGTATCTTTCATACCTGTTCTGGACGTGTAACTAATTTATTATATGACGCTTCTTATTTCGATGTTTTGAGTGCCGTGGTTGCATCTTCGGTTTGTAACTTCTTCTGTCGTGTATCTTTCATACCTGTTCTGGACGCGTCTGAAATTTTTCTTCTGTCGTTAGATGAGCCACAGTTTATTACTTTTGGCAGTTTTGTTCTTTTGGTTTTACACTTTTAGTCTTACTGACGCCACAAAATTCTCTTACGTAGAGCTATGTATGTTAAGTCTTTATGGTTTTCTTTCGTAAGTAGTTTGTTATACGGGATTTTAATATTCGTTGTTTGTAACATGGTGTTTGCTTTGCTCTTCGTTGATGCGTTGCCTGGATGAAGCTAGAGGACCGAAACAGGTTGTAATGAGTGAGAAATACAATACGGTAGTGTGTTACGCATTCTTCAAATTACATTTCTGCTGTTGATCGGCACCTGAAAAATGTGTTTCAAGTATATGATTTCACGTTGAAGACAACACACGTCGTAATGAAGATGGTCAGATTCACGCCGTATTGTTTATACATCGTGCCCTTCGTTTCAACAAAGCAGTGCAGACACAAGCATTTAAACAACTCACCACTTGTAATGGATCCATTCGCTACATTACTGAAAACGGCACAGATTACCATCGTACGGTAGCAAGATCATTGGACAATAAACAAATTACAGGGTTTCCCTACAAATTATGAATGGTCTGGTCGACGGAAACATCTAATGGCACTGACAGACCGTCAACGGACGAGGATCCGGCAGTATGAAAGAAATACATAGCAACGGGGAATAATTGGAAGCTGAAAATGGATTAAAAAACGACGCATTACTTCGTGTCAGCACATTCGAATGTAAATGGAGTCTCCGAGTAAACAAGCTGGCAACAGAAAAATCGTTGTCACGTTAATAACAGATACTACAGATCGGCTACTGCGCGACACGGCTTTATGTTGATTAGTTATCAGATCTCTGACGAACTACACAGTGTGTCTCTTTAGTGCAATGCAACGGACCTGATCAACCAAATGTTATGAGGTATGTCGAACAGAATGAGCTCCTTCATTACAACCAGCATAGATTCCGAAAACATCGGTCACGCGATACTTGACTGACGTTTTTCTCACATGCCAACCTAGAAGCTGTGGATCAATGTAGTCAGATAGATACAGTTATTTCTTGACTACCGAGAAGCGTTTTACTCACTACCACAACAATGTTTATTAACAGAAGTACGATCATATGGGGTCTAAGACGAAATTTGTAACTGGATTTCGTATTTCTCGGTGGGGGAAAGCCGCAGCTTATCTTAGGCGAAGTCTCGTTAACTGATGTGGTAGAGACTTCAGACGTGTATCAGAAACTGTGTTATGTCCCTTGCAGGCCGCGGTGGTCTCGCGGTTCTAGGCGCGCAGTCAGGAACCGGGCGACTGCTACGGTCGCAGGTTCGAATCCTGCCTCGGGCATGGATGTGTGTGATGTCCTTAGGTTAGTTGGGTTTAAGTAGTTATAAGTTCTAGGGGACTAATGACCCCAGCAGTTGAGTCCCATAGTGCTCAGAGCCATTTGAACCATTTTGTTATGTCCCTTATTGTTCAAGATGAATTTGAAAGACCTTGCAGCTTACATTAATAGTAATTTTTGGCGTTTGCCAGATGACGCAGATAGCTACAATGAAGCCCTGTTTAGGAGAAAAAGCTACAGAAATATCCAGGGCAGTCTTGAAGAGAGCAAAATGCTGAAAAGATTGGGATCTTGCTCAAAATGCACAGCAATGTATAATTGTGCTCTCCACAAATCGCAGATAAGCAATATCCCCTGACCACGGTATCAGCCTCAGACGCCACAGAGAAGGGGAGGAAATTAAAAGTTTTTCCTAAGTCCGCGCTAGCACAGGCACAGGCGACAGCAGGCAGAGGTGGCGACAGCGATGCTGCAGAAGGAAATAATCAACACTGTAAGTTGGTCACGGGCATGAGCACACGTTGCTACATCGGCACTAACAGCCAATAAAAGTTACACATTCAGCAAAGTGTCCACTGAGAGAGAGAGAGAGATTGAGACATATTAGTTAGCTCTTGTTACATGAAGCAACATGCTATATCTCAGATGCAATAAAACCTATCAGAGACTAAACAGTTGCAGTTAATAGCCTGTAAAAAGTGGTTTAGCAGACACGGTGGAATGATGACCGCCGACCGCTAGTAAAGAATTCGGTCATAACGAAAAAAAGCCTCATGTCATTGCTTCCCACCCACTTCCATAAACACCACAGTTCTTCAGCTCTGAATTCAGTTGGTCATTAGGATCGATGGCGCTCCTACAGAAGCGCTCGATTCAGTGATTATTACTGTGCAGCTCTCGTAAACATGCTGTTTGCCATTCCCGAGAGGCAACATCCAAGTAACCACAAGATGCCGCTCCTGGGACTTCACAGTGGCCGCTTGCCACATCGTTGATGGGGAGACTAATGGTCCTGCAACACCCACTACATCTCATAGTGTTTAAGGCACTGACATCGTCGCCACTACTGGGTGAGTGGGCCATCGGGTACCTCTGTCCCCGAACATCACTGTAGGCGCTTCCGGGTTACAGGCTATACTTGTCTGGTAGGGCCAGGATCAGCCAATTTCAAGACTTTCGACAGCGCAGTACACACCGATGAGCCGCTGCGGGTCATCGTCATCTTCCGTAGCGTGATCGAGGACGCTGTAACGCAGTGTGGGGGCATAAACTATCCCCATGGCTTTCGCCTGTCAAACGGCAGTCCGAAGGACTTCGGGCGATTTGCTGGAGCAGCAGCTTTACCAGACGAGCAGGCAACAAGTGTCGTCGGAATACCTCCATGTCACTGGCTCGTTGCGTCCGCCAAGGCTGACAAAAAGACACAGAACTGTAAAACTGAATGAATACATAATAACTTACTAACCACGTTTTATTAGCGCGTGAGACACTCGACAGTTTCCAGAAGACCATCCGAGCAAAGCAGATGTGTCCATCGTGCGGCACCCCTACGAGTGAGTCATAGTTGGAATCACACAATTGGCATAAATACCTGGACATAACAGTTTGTTGGGATGTGAAATGGTAAAGTGGAAGGCAGACGTTGGTATATTGGTAGGATATTGGGAAATAATCAGTCTACAAAGACGAAAGCTTGCAATACATTTGTGCTCCCCATGTTAAAGTATTGCTCAGGCGTGTAAGACCCATACCAAATAGGACTAACACATTGGCACCACGAATGGTGACAGGTTTCTTCAACCAACGCGAGAGCGTTGCTGAAATTCTCAAAAACCTGAAATAGTGGACCATTGAAGTCAGATGTCAACTGTTCCGTGAAAGTCCACTGACAAGAGATCAAGATCCTGATATAAGTGGTTACTCTAGGAGTACACACTATCTCCACTGCTCCTGTCACACTGCAGTTCTGAGTGTGAACTGATTATTACTCGTTGACGTAGCTCGAGGGAAGTGTTTACCTTTCGTTGTCGGCGGCAGTAGCTGCTATGAGCGCGAGCTGTAAACCTAGAAACGCTGCTCCAGTCATATTAATTCGACCATCTGTCAGAAGTCTAGGTATCAACCTTTGTCAGCGCGGATCGGTGCGAGATATGCAGGTAGAGAGTCAGTGAGGTTCTGGAAGGTACGGGCATGGACGTGAGGTTCTAGAAGGTACGGACATGGACGTGAGGTTCTGGAAGGTACGGAGATGGACGTGAGGTTCTGGAAGGTACGGACATGGACGTGAGGTTCTGGAAGGTACGGACATGGGCGTGAGGTTCTGGAAGGTACGGACATGGACGAGGAGCCATGCGAGCTCCAGTGCTGTGGCCAGCTGTGCTATATTTCTGATTATCAGATGAGGATCCGTGGTGTCTGCAGCACAATCCAAGTGACCCCACAGATTCTCGACTGGGTTGTAATTCGGCGGAGAAACAAACTGCAGATAGGTGTCGTCGTAGTCCCCAAGGATAAATTCATACTTGTGTTGATCAATTGCCCCTTCCAGAATGACGAGAGCACTCACAGAAAGTCACGAAAACGTCCCGCAAAACCACATTCCTCCCTTATGAGGCGTGGAACCTTCCGACGACTGCTGCAGGATATTTGCTTTCAGACGTTTCTAGTGCGATGGTGCGTGAAAGGTGATGCATTCGACAAGGACACCTATCGCCACTCAGTGCACGTCCAGTTGCGGCATCGGCGTGCAGACAGCCTTCATCGTTGATGAACAGCAGTTGGTATGGGTGCATGAACCGTGTTCCTCCTGTGGAAGCCCAGTACGCAGCATCGGTCGTTGAGGACGCATTGTCGGTAGCCCCTTCGTTCATTTGGGCGGTCATTTGCTCAACAACTGCATATCTGTTCTCGCATACATATCTTTGCAGTCGTCGTTCATCCCTGTCATCTATGGCCCGTTCACCACAGCTGCCTTGGCGCCAGGTTGGGACAGTATCCTTTTTCCAAGTACGGTATACTTTAACCACGGCAGTACAGGAATACTTCACAAACCTAGCCGTTTCGGAAATAATTTCATCTTTGGTCCGAGAGCCAATGATCACGTCTTCTTGGACGTCAGATACACCGCTCGGTTTCCGGATTGCGACAAGGACTGGACCTCTGCGTCCCAGCGATACGGTTTATATACCCTCCAGTGCTAGTGCTTCCACCTGCCACCTGTGAGTCGTTGTTTATCGTTGTTGTCCAGATGGCTCTGAGCACATCTGAGGACATTAGTCCCCTAGAACTTAGAACTAGTTAAACCTAACTAACCTAAAGACATCACACACATCCATATCCAAGGTAGGATTCGAACCTGCGACCGTAGCAGTCGCGCGGTTCCGGACTGAAGCGCCTAGAACCGCACGGCCACCGCGGGCCGGCTATCGTTGTTGTGGAACATAGTCACATTAATGTGACTAGGCCGTTTATTGGTGGAAATTGATGTTGGATGTGTCCCATTATGAAGGCTTGAACTCTGCGTTGGACACTTTGAATGAGGTGTGTTAATGCATAAGGAGGAATGGCAGCCTGTGTGAAATACTGTGGCAAGATGGCAGCTGGGAGTCCTAGGGTAGCAGGCCACAAAACATAACCGTCGTCCAAGAAGAGAAGACTTCATTTGTATTACCTTTTTTTCCTTTTAACTGTTTCTCTGAAGTTGAGCAGGTGCAATTAAATGTAAGGAAATAAAGAAAAAATTTAATAATTGGAAAGTGAGAAACTTTCAGTTGAACAGTTGATTGCGTGGACGTTCTATCCAAACAATTTCAAATAGCGCAGTAGGATGTCCAGACTTTACTACAACACACTAAAGGTAAGCTACATCAGTACCCAACACAGCAATTGATCCCTTAAGCCCCACCTCATGGAGCACCTTCCGTGTTATTTTGGTCCTGACAGGGTTCGTGAATGCCACATTCAGTTCTGCACTGACTTTTACAACTGTCGTCCCCTTATATTTCGTCACAATCCTCCTGAGTGTCCATCTGTCGGGATCACTTACCACACACTTTCGTGCGAATTATGACTTAGCAGACAGTATTCTCCAAGTTCACCTGATGTGTGGTATAAATCGTCCATACTGTGCCTCTTTGAGACACCAAACACTTCGGCTACGTTGTTTATTGAAGCACCCACCATATGAGCACCAACAATTTCCCCACATTCGATTGCTCTTCGCTCTGACATGACACGCTCACGACTGACCACGAATGACACCTGCAAAATATGGAGGACGCTGAACAGGCCCCGTTTGTGGTCAAATGCAACAACACAACATGCAAGCTTGGTTAGCATCTGTGTTTACGTTCAGCCATGTATTTCTCGGTTGTTTTTCCATATATCTTCCCAACCTCTCTATGCTTATGTAAAACAAACAAAAATGTAAATCAATAATTTCGGTATTCTATTAAATAACGAATTTGGTTAACTGGAAACACCTGAAACCACAGGCATGTTAGAATTACTATACTTCACTGTAACATACGTGCAGCTGGGCTAAACAATTGTGTGTAGGATAGAGGATTGGGAGCCTCACACTCTTTTGTAAATGAATTAAGTGTCGAGAATTCGTCCAGGTTGTAGGGCCTTACTCAGAATCATTCAAATGGCTCTGAGCACTATGGGACTTAACATCTGAGGTCATCAGTCACCTAGACCTTAGAACTACTTAAACCTAACCTAAGGACATCACACACCCATGCCCGAGGCAGGATTCTAACCTGCGACCGTAGCGGTCGCTCGGTTCTGAACTGAACCGCCTAGAACCGCTCGGCCACAGCCGCCTGGCTGTCCGTGGTCCATGGAACTCTTCTATCTCTGACGTTTCGTCCAAAGCTACGTTGGACATCTTCGGAGGTGCTCCTGGTTGTGCTGTCTCGGCAAGACTCAGCACAACCAGGAGCACCTCCGAAGATGTCCAACGAATCTTTGGACGAAACGTCAGGGATAGAAGAGTTCCATGGACCACGGCCATACAACCCGGAAGAATTCTCGTCAGCTGAAACATCCGGTTGTCAAAGCCTTCACTGAATGAATTAAGTGTATTGATTCAATTTGATATACTCTAAATGAGTACACTGTTATATAAGTTGGCAATTTAGCACTTCATACTGTGGTTGGGAGTACAATAACATTCACCTTCAGATAATATTTGTTCATGCAGAGTCTCCCATTTTCGCCAACCGTCTTCCGCACACCGCTCGTCATCACATTTGATGAGGGATGTTCATAGTCCTGCCATTTTTTTTGTTCATTCAAGCAGAATAATGTAGGTCTTCATACCATTGACACAACACACCTGTTCCCACTCGGCACTCTGTTACATCTCTTCTAACAATTCTTTACGTGGCTATCATGTTACAGTTACCGATACTGGTGATACGAATACGTAAAATACAGCATCCAAGAAAAAGGTTCATAAGCCTCTCTGCATGTAGCAGTTCAACCCAGATTGAATTCAAGCGCTATACATCGTAGACAGATAACAACAGTAACAGCATAAGTCAAAAAGTAATCTACATATCGAAATTGGAAATAGAAAAGAAGCTTCTATAGAGATGGGAAGCAGCGTAGACACTGTTAAATGAAACAGTAATGCTTTCGCAATGGTGATTTTTATCGCTGCATAGCCCAAAATATGATGTTTTATTTTATCATCATGTGGACTATTCAGGTACCTTAGCAAGTTTGGCAGATGGAGAGATAGTTTATAAATGCAATATGGTGGACAACAGTGCAGTCTGCTGGTACGACATTATCTGTTTCCAAAGAAGTAGTCATTGTACAGCAATAATTAAACGTTGCGATAAGTCTTCAATTAAGTCATTTAGCTTGACTGAAGGCTCGTGGTAGTAGATTTCGAAAGGCCATTGGAATTTATTAGCTCAGTACCACCCCGGCCATGCGACTTTTACTGGCATATCATGCCTGCTAAAGTAGATAAAGCTACCCCAATGCAGTTTTCAACAATAGCTGTAACTGTACGTCGTCTTCAGACAAAGAAATGCATGATACTTTTTTATTTTCGGTACCTCTTCTCGTTGATATATCTCCATCTCATTATAATAGCTGTACGTGATTAATGTTTTAATTGATTGTTATTGCGAATTCGTTACAATTGAAGGCTGGCTTACGCCATGACCACCGTAACAGGCAACGCGTCAGTGAGCGAGTTGTTGACGCCACACCACGTCCATGTTGTACGGCAGTTTTTCATCATCTTTTGTGGAGATCACCACGCTCACGAAATGCGAGGCATACACCGATATCCTTCACAAAACGCTACAGCAGGAAGTCCAGAGGGGTTATGTCCGGAGATCGCAGTTGCCACATGCACGGTCCATCGCGTCCTCCCAATCGCTGTGGATATTTTCAGTTCAGGAGCTTATGAGCACGTCATCCACAGTGCGTTGGAGCACAAAAACCTGCTGAAAGATCACGTCTGACTAAAAGGGAAGAAGCTAAGGAACAGCAGATACCTCAAGCATGTCCAGATAAACGGGTTCTGACACGGTTTGCCCGATGAAAAATAATAGGCTCCAGCTATGCTATCTTTCATCAGGCCACACCAAAGATTTACTTTGCACTGTGTCTGACATGTTCACGACGACTGTGGTGTTTTTCCGAACACAAGATGCAATTTAATCTTCCCACACGTGTGGGAGGTTGGTTCGTCAGAGAAAGTGACATTTTCTGGATAGATGAGATTTTTCCCGATCCGGTGCACCATCACAGAAACAAATTCCTAGAGAAGCTGCAAATCGGTTCTCATCAACGCTTGCGTGATTTACCGAGCGAGGTGGCGCAGTGGTTAGCACACTGGACTCGCATTCGGGAGGACGACGGTTAAATCCCGTCTCCGGCCATCCTGATTTAGGTTTTCCGTGATTTCCCTAAATCATTTCAGGCAAATGCCGGGATGGTTCCTTTGAAAGGGCACGGCCGATTTGCTTCCCAATCCTTCCCTAACCCGAGCTTGCGCTCCGTCTCTAATGACCTCGTTGTCAACGGGACGTTAAACACTAACCACCACCACTTGCGTGATTTGAACTTTGTAAGCGTGCAAGCGAAGCCGTTCATGCACCACCTTGTGAAGCGTTAAGCTAGAGGTGTTTAGCTCTCACGATGCTTGACGAACGGCTTTGACGGGCTTCTTTGTGAGGACTCTCTGCTCTCGTCTATCGTTTCATCAGATGTGCGTTTTGCGCCAGAATCTGACTGTCTATTTACAGTCCCAGTGGCTAGGATTTTGCCAGACCAACTTCAGTCGCCTTAAGGTCTGGTGATTCCCTTTGAAAGTGAGGTCGGTAATGTTTTTGGACTGCAGTGGATGATTTCTTTTCCGTATATCAGACGACGCGTTGGGCTCCCTATTCAGGTGTAATCGTTTCCTGTAATTATTAAGCACCTGAAACTAAACCAAAAAGAATTGAATGGAGACTAATCTACACAAAATTTTTCAGTCGCTTTACATGATGCCGCAAACCGCAAGTAATGCACTGCTGAGCCAAATCATCGTGACCATCTCCTTAACAGCTTGTTTGTCCGCCTGTTGAACAAAATACATTACTGATTCAGCTTATCAGGAATCATACAGTTTGTCGGTACGTTTGTGAAGGTGTGCCGCATTAGGTCGAGTAACGGGCCGCTGATTTGCGTACGCAGTGTCGGCGCCCGATAGCTACCCATACAGATTCCATAGTATTTACATCAGGGAAATTTTGTCGCCGAAACATCAACGTGAGTTCACTATAACGCTCCTCAAACCACTGTATCACGGTTCTGGCTCCGGGACACTGACAATTATAGTGATGAAAAATGACATCACCGTCGGAGAAGACATGAGGCACGAAGGGATTTGCAGTTGTCAACGTGTCTTCGAACACAACCATTGGTCCCAACAAGCTCAGGAAAATGTCTCCTGCTCTCAACAGCCTGCGTCCATGGCGCGCTGCACGTTTCGGGCCGCCGTTCACATCAGTGACGGCATCTTTTTAGACGACCATCGACCTAGTGCAGCAAAAATGTGATTCAGCCGGAGAGCCGACACGTTTCCACTGATTGACCGTAGAACCCCGATGGTCCCGTGCCCACTGCAATCGTAATTGCCATTTCTGATGTGTTAACATGTGAACACGTAGTGGTGGTCTGCTGCGGAGTTCCATGTTCAACAACGTACGATGGATGGTGTGCGAAACACCTGTGCGTGCACCAGCATTTTGCTCTTTAGGCAGAGATGCCTCGGATCAGCATCTATCCTACTTCAAAGAACGGACAAGCCTCCGAGCCCCACATTCTTTGAAGAGTCGTGGACATCCAACCATTTAGCTCCTTGTCGTAGTTTCACTGTCTTCTACCTTTTTCCGTAGATGCTCACGAAAGCAGCATATGAATATTCGACCAGCGTCGCCGTTTTCGTGGTACTCGTTCACAAGCGGCCGTTGTGGCCGAGCGGTTCTAGGAGCTACAGTCTGGAACCGCGCGACTGCTACGGTCGCAGGTTCGAATCCTGCCTCGGGCATGGATGTGTGTGATTTCCTCAGGTTAGGTAGGTTTAAGTAGTTCTAAGTTCTAGTGGACTGATGACCTCAGGTGTTAAGTCCCATAGTGCTCAGAGCCATTTGAACCGTTTACTCGTTCACAGGCTCTGCGTAAAAATAATCTGTAAGAATAATCTGCCCCACGTCGAAGCTGCTTATCTCAGTGGGTTTCCCCATTTCAGCCCTTATTGCAGGGTGATTCCCCGTCCTTGCCTGCTCCTCTTACATACTTTGTTACCGCGTCACGTGCTGCAACAACACCAGGCGGCATGCAACGTCGTGGTGGACAGTGGTCGTAATGTTCTGGCTTATCAGTGTATGTCTCGTAATATTCTTTACTTGCATTTGGAATTCCAGGGGGTTTCATTGGAACGCCCTACTACACTAATTTGCAGTTTTGATTATTCTGCAGAGCCCACATTTTAGCTAATCCGTGCACGGTTTTCTGCTGTATAATTCGGAAATTTTTGCGAAGTGTACGCATTAGAGTAGCAGGTATTACGTAGGTGTTTAAAGATACGCATTATTTACACAAATTTCGCGAATTTGTAAAAGGACGGGGATTAAAATTACATGCAGATCGTTAAAAATGGGCCATTTGCACGTGAAGCAAGGAAGCAGTACGTGCTCACTTTACAATTTGGGGTTTTCCTATAACGCAGTAGCATCACGAAGCGCAGAGATTTCGCGTATTTGAAGTAACGACCAGAACGTGGCAGGATTATCTCGTTCGGTTACGTGTTTAAACAATGCTTAACTTTGAGTACCTGCCCCGCTTATAGTACGACTGCCGGGGACGAAAACTGTTCTTTCGGACCGCTGCTTTTCTGTTCACACCTTACATAAATACTGCTTCGAATCCTTATTACGACGACAAACGCGAAGTGAAGTAAATGCATGGGTCGCCGGCGCTTCTATGGAGTAAAACGTATCCTTATAAGCTCTCGTCGTGACTGAGGAAACATTCCTCACTGCAGCTTGCCATTGCGCGCGCAATAACGTCAGTACAGTTTCGTCCTATGAGTTGGGGAACCGTGTGTGGGATCCCATATACTCTGAAAATGAAATTCCTCTCTCTCTCTCTCTCTCTCTCTCTCTCTCTCTCTCTCTCTCTCTCTGTGTGTGTGTGTATGTGTGTGTGTGTGTGTGAAAAGTAGCAAAGGCAGTCCGCCAGAAGTACGGGACTACTATAACTGCGTTATGGTTAGAATAAACCTGGTGTAAACATAACGCTACGCGTTTGCTGGAGCCTCTTTGGATTTCATTTCGCGTGGAGAGGAAGCCAAGTTGTCTCGAGTACAGTCAAGTACGATACTAATGATACGTTTTATGCTGTGAGTTACGCACACATCGACTCGACTATGATACGGGTAGAAGCTTTAGCGGCGCAGTTAACTTGGACAGCACTGGCAACATAAACAGTCAGACCAACATGCAGCGATGTGAACAGCTGCAGTTAACACATAAAAAGAGACGAGCACCGAAACACTGTAGCTTCGAATGTCGTTTACTTTTTAAACAGACTGAAATAATATGCATCAAAACAGGCAATACGCTTCTTAGGGGACCATGCGAAAAACATAACATGCTCTCGTTCTTAGCTAACATACGTTGAGGTGACAAAGTGATATGCACATATACAGAAGGCGGTAGTGTCCCACACACGAGGTATACAGGGCAGCACAATGGCGGGGATGTTATTTGTAGTCAGATGGTTCATGTGAAAAGATTTCCAACGTGATTATGGCCTCGTGACGGGAATTACAGGTCTTTGAACTCAGAATGGTAGTTGGAGCTAGCCGCATGGGAGATGCAGTTTCGTAAATGGTGAGGAAATTCAGTATCCCGAGATGCACAGTGTCAAGAGTGTGTCGAAAATACCAAATTGCATTGCCTCTCACAACGTATTGGCTGACGGCCTTCACTTAACGACGAGGAGCAGCGGCGTTTGAGTTGTCAGCGCTAACAGACTTGCAAAATTGCGTGAAAGACCGACAGAAGTCCATGTGGGACGTGTACCGAACATATCGGTTAGGACAGTGCGTCAAAATTTGAAGTTAATGGGCTATGGCAGCAGACGACCGACGCGAGTGCCTTTGCTAACAGCACGAGAACGCCTGCTACGCTTCAGCTGGACTCACGACCATAACGATTGGACACTAGGCAACTGGAAAACCGTGGCTAGCTCAGATGAGTCCCGATTTTAGTTGGTAAGAGCTGAAGCTAGGGTTTGAGAGTGGCGCAGACCCCACGTAGCCATAGAACCAGATTGTCAACAAGGCACTGTGCAAGCTGATACCAGCTCCATAATGCTGTGGGCTGTGTTTACAGGAAGTGGCATCGGTTACTGACTGGAAATGTACGGCTGCTTGGGGACCATTGCAGCCATTCATGGATTTCGTGTTCCCGAACAACGATGGAATTTCTATGCATGAAAATGTGCCATGTCAACTGGCCTGTACAGTAAATGGCACAACTCCAGTAATAAATATAGACTTTGAACAGAAGTCTGTAGCTAAGTAGAATTTTCAAAATTTTTAGGTGTGTCCATTGATGAGAGGTTAAACTGGAAGCAACACATTGATGGTCTGCTGAAACGTCTGAGTTCAGCTACGTATGCTATTAGGGTAATTGCAAATTTTGGTGATAAGAATCTCAGTAAATTAGCTTACTATCCTTACTTTCATTCACTGCTTTCGTATGGCATCATATTCTGGGGTAATTCATCGTTGAGTAGAAAAGTATTCATTGCTCAAAAACGTGTAATCAGAATAATTGCTGCAGCCCACACACGGTCATCCTGCAGACATCTATTTAAGGATCTAGGGGTCCTCACAGTAACCTCACAGTATATACATTCACTTATGAAATTTATTGTTAATAATCCAACCCAGTTCAAAAGTAATAGCAGTGTGCATAGCTATAACACCAGGAGGAAGGATGATCCCGACTATGCAGGGTTAAATCTGACTTTGGCACAGAAAGGGGTAAATTATACTGCCACAAAAGTCTTTGGTCACCTACCAAACAGCATCAAAAGCCTGAGAGATAGCCAACTAACATTTAAAAACAAATTAAAAGAATTTCTAGATGACAACTCCTTCTACTCATTGGCTGAATTTTTAGATATAAATTAAGGGGAAAAAAACAACTTAAACATTAGTGTCATGCAATATTTTGTGTAATGTAATATCTTGTACAGACATCTTTTATTAACCTGACACGTTCCACATCATTTCGAAGTGTCGTATTCGTGATCTATGGAACAAGTATTAATCTAATCTAATCTAATCCACGTCCGTTCCCGATTGGTTTGAAGAACAGTCTGGACAATTCGAGCAAATTATTTGGCCACGCAGATTGCCCGATACTGAATCCCATCGACCATTTATGGGACCCTATCGAGAGGTCAGTTGGTGCACAAAATCTTGCATGGGCTACACTTTCGCAGTTATGGACCGCTATAGAGGTAGTAAGGCTCAATATTTCTGCAGGAGACTTCCAACGACTTGTTGCGTACATCCCATACCGAGTTGCTGCATTATGCCCAATAAGAGGAGGTATCTCACGACTTTCGTTAAATCAGTGTAGTACTGTGATTAAAAACAAGAGTGACGAAAGTTCCTAACTTAAACGCAAAGTAATTTTTCTGCGTGAGCTGTATCTGACGTCAAAGCGTATTCCAGGGATTTCACCATATGGTTAAATATTGGAGCCGTTGAGGTTATAACTTTGTCGTCGTCAAGATCGTTCCACACCTTCCCTAGCAACATCCTGTCAGTGGCCATCACAGCAGCACTGGTGCGTTCTGTGAGCCTTTCCGGTGTTCCGGGCAATGGGGGTAGGTGAACGGGGTCCGCAGGGGGCAAGGGAACACAGTCACATTATCTTCACCACTAGTAAGTCCTTCCATTTCCGAATCCGAGGAACAGATTTCAAAAATGAAACTCTCTCCTACGCTGATAACGAGGCGATTGTCAACAGAATTCGCGAAGCCATTCGTAAACCACATTTTCCCCTCTTTTATGACGTGCTGTTTTGCATTTCGCCAGAGTTCGGCAGTGACGTGTCACAAAGCTTCGTGCATTAGTTCCAGTAAGTTTGGCAGCTTCAATGTCTTGTTATTTCCTATGACAAACCCCTTAACTTAACTTGGCCCTTAACTTAACTTGGCCCAGATCAATAATGTGCGGTTCAGAATGAAGTAGTACAATGGCAACTGTAATAATAATGCAGCATTTTCAGTGTGCCGGAGGCCATGAAAATTTTGGTTTGACTTTTTCTAAGATACTTGCCACTCTCTCTCGTGTTAGACCACATCTGTTGTATAAAACAATGTACATAGTCCGAGAAAAGAGTATTTGATTCTTCATTTCTTTTCCAAAAATTTAACTGTGTAATATTTTCTTACCAATCTCTTATGAAATATTGATGGTTAAGAATGCGACATGTAATTAGATGTGCATTTTTACTAAAAAATTATGATAAAGTCTATGTTAATTAGTATATTTTGATGAATTTCATATTTAAATGATGTGTGTATTCGAAGTTAACGAGCAAGAGCCCCAGCGGGATTTGAACCAGCGACCCATAGAATATTTCATTACCAGACTCCAACGCTACCTTATCCGCCGCGCATCTCATGTCCACGAATGCCTCATATTTACTAAATACAGTTTCACGAAAACCTCAAAGCCGATTAAGAACAACTTGTTTCCTGGCTTTTTTAACGATGTTCCGTCCGCGTGTTTCACAACGAAGCCGGAGGCAGTGTCAGCATTTTCCACAGTACCTGGCGAATCCAGAGACTGCCACTGTACACGATTTTTCAAATGAAGACCATAAAGCAAAAGTACGAATAAGGAAAACTTTGATGGCTGTTAATACATTGGCATATCTTAAAGCTTCATTTACAGTGACGTGGTAATGAGATAAGTGGCACCTTCTTCCAAGAGCGTGATAACACCAGTGTACGTGTGCTACGGCTGCTGATCAATCATCACATTTATATTAGTTTACATCGCATTTATTCGTATGATGAACGAAGTATATAAATAATTCATTCGTTTTCAGAGCTCTATATTTTCCAGCGTACTACATGTGCAAATATGATTGATGCCTGACAAGTACCGTAAACTCAAGAAGTTTGCATTTTGCACTCTGCAAATGTTTTGCGAGTGCCATTGTGGTCACGTGACTCTGGTCTAAACGCTGGTCGAGATCGCTCCACACCTTACATAGCAACATCCTGTCAGTGGAGATCACAACAGTAGTGCTGCGTTTTCTGAGCTTTTCCAGTGTTCAGAGCAGTGACAGTACGTAAAGGAACAGATTCAAATGGCTCTAAGCACTATGGGACTTCACATCTGAGGTCGTCACTCCCCTAGAACTTAGAACTACTTAAACCTAACTAACCTAAGGACATCACAGACATCCATGCCCGAGGCAGGATTCGAACCTGCGACCGTAGCAGTAACACAGTTGCGGACTGAAGCGCCTAGAACCGCTCGGCCACAGCTGTCGGCAAAGGAACAGAGTGACATCATTACGCATCTCGTTCACTCGCCACAACTGCGTGAATATTTTAGTGCCCGACACTCTCACACTGTGGCGATTAACTGTGCTAGATAAATGAAAGGTTGCTTCGTCGCTGAATATCAGCTTGGAGACGAAATGTTCATCCTCAAGTGCTTTCTATACTGCCAAGCAAAACTGAAGGTTCCGATCATAATCTTCCGGTTTCAATTATTGCTCGAGCTGCATGCGGTAAGGTTTTGATTAAGGTAATTACCGTCGCAAAATCTTCCACAAGGGATTCTGCAGTATTCGCATTCGTAGCATGCGTGGACCGTTGATTTGTTTGGACTCCAAACGAAAATTTCCCTTGTTGTCTCCAGGGTTGCATCAGCCACACCTTCCTGTTTACAGAGTCTATTCGTGTCCTTAAATTGTTAACACCAACGCAATATGCTATGTTTACATGGCGGTTCTTTTCCATAGTTCTCTCTGAATGCACGCTGCGCTGCTGTAACAAATAAACATCTCGCATGTTCCAACACACAAAAATTCTTTTGTTACTTCCTCGCCATTTTGTCAACGCACTGCACATGTAATGCCAACTGGTGCGCACAATACCAACGGTTCTATTTATACACCAGTCACATCTGAATATGTAATACTCGACAAACAACATACCTTCAAATGCGAATGAATCGTTTATGCTAGTCCTGTATATCCAAAACGAAAAGCTACATCCAGTACTGTATTCGCTTGAATCTGTTTGGGGGATAAGGCAAACGAAAGTTCAGGGAAGAATACTTTCCGATGCATTTCGTGCTCTACATTTTTCGCTCCGTTATATGACACATTCCTTTTTTTTCCCCATGACGTTTCAGATTTATAGATAGTGGTCCTTTCGCGTAAAATTGAAAATAATCGTGACCACACTGATGTATTACAAAAACTTTTACTTAGCTGGTTGTACGTTATTTTCCTTTGCGTAGGATGGTATACAGAGATTTTATCAGTTCAAAGAAATTACCTAAAAAGTTACATTTGGATTGTCGTAAACAACAAGAGTTCCCATAGTTTCTATCTTCTGCACTCTTTGATAGTATTTTTACATTTGGCTTGACGTAAATAACAAGGGTTCCCAGAGTTGTTACCTTCAGCATTTCACAGAAACACAACTCCCTACGACTGCAGAATAATGTCTCCCTCTTCAAACCTGTCTGTCTCGCACGTGATTCACTAATACATCTCATCCCGCCAAGCGCGAGGTAGAAGAACAGAGACATTAGAATTCGGAGTAAAGAGTCTAAGTATTTACATAGCTGGTGGTGAAAGTATTTAGATCTACTTTACACACGTTTTTGCGTAAATATTACAAAATTTATTAGAAACAAAATTCTAAATAATTTTATGAAATTAACATATTTGTTTTTAATAAACTACAAAGTTATACAATTCGTATAAAACTGAAGCTGTAGTTCGCAAGACATATCGCCCCCATAAACATCAAATTACACACATTGTTAATGATAGGTGTACAAATGAGTTAATATCTGTGCTCTGGCATGGACTTGAACGCAAATCTCCTTATTTATGACGCACGAATACTAGCTGTTACACTACCTGACCACTGTAGCTGACGTTCCTGCATGAACTTTGACAGCCAATCACTAACACACACTTCAATTCTCGCCTTCAACTTATTTGTCCCTTCTAAGATCGTCACTATTGCCGAGGGTCTCCGGTACGTTAGACATAATGGGGAAATCCCGCTTGTAGCTCAGGTGTAGCTGATCTGTAGATCTGATATGATCAAATTTTCCTCGAGACTCAAATATCAGATCTATATCAGATTTATATGGTTCAGCTACGCCTGACGTACAGTGTTCCAGTACTGGAGAGTCTCGGCACTAGTGCCGATATAGGAAGGAGAAAATAAGCTGAAGGTGTGAACTGAAGTTTGTGTTAGGGAGGGCAGTGTAGTATGGTAGTCAGTGCAGCAATGTTAGCTGCAGTATTTTGGTGGTGTAAGGGCTTCATTCCTGCCTCGTAAACATGGTGACGCAGATCCAACTGCCAGCCGTGGCACAGATTTTAATTCATTTCTTCAGCTTCCATCGTTATCGTAGATAAACGTGAGACTCAAATGTCTCGAGGAAAATTTGATTATATTAGTTTTATAATTTACACAAAGTGATTAGTTTTTATAATGAAGTGATCGATACCCAATGGTACTATGGGGTTCCTAATATGATTATGTCTATATGATTAGGTCTCGGTCATGACGCGTTTTGCTTCAAATTTTAAAAAAAGGAGCGAAGTTTTTAAGAAAAGTCAACTCGTCAAATGAATTTAATTTCGTTCTCCAGCATTGGAGCATGTGAGTTAACGAGCATTGCGCTCTCATTTAAATATATGGCCGAAAGAGTCAGCCTACAGGAATTGCGAAACAAACCCTGTCATCCAGGACCGTGTGCCACAAAGGGCGTAGATTCACCACGAGATGGGGAAACCGACAGGCGTCTTATTGTCTATTGAGGCCTAAGCGCTGTAGTGTGCCAGTGAGACAGACGAGAACCTACGTCATAGGTAAATCCAGTAGAAAGCGTTTGTGGCAAAGGAGATATAGCAGTGTTAAATATCGCGGACCTAAGATCAGCCAAAAAGGGAAACATTTATGAAAACTATTTAATTCTGTAGTAATGCAGGGAATGCACAGTAATTTTAGCCTACCATCCTACGTAAAATTTCATGGTGATCCCAATAAAACTTGAATATTGATCATATCTATAATAGTTTAGGATTTACTGTAAAAGTGAAATTAACAAATTTTGTAACAAAGACCTGAATGCAAAAATCTGAACGCTTATGTCGATCTCAACGATCGACATTTCATATAGAAGCGCATCAATAAAATGACAAACGTTGTAAATATCAACTGTGTAACTTTATTTGTTTAAAAGATATAGTAAATTAAAATTATTAGTATTTTCAGTTAAGCACAAGATCATCATTTCCTCCACACAAAACACAATGAAAATGTTCAAATGTGTGTGAAATCTTATGGGACTTAACTGCTGAGGTCATGAGTCCCTAAGCTTACGCACTACTTAACCTAGACTATCCTAAGGACAAACACACACACACACACACACACACACACACACACACACACACACACACAAACCCATGCCCGATGGAGGGCTCGAACCTCCACCGGGACCAGCCGCACAGCAAAACACAGTGAACGATGACAGCACCTTATTGAATCATTAGGTAATATAATATTTTTTGTAAAGTTTAGTGCATAAAAGTTACTTTTATTCTTTATTTATTTATCAGAAAGCACATTGGTGCGAGGCTACTGGCCGTGACATTCAAAGCTAAGAATGAAATTGTATTGGTTTTATGTAAAAGAATTTAACAATGGATGAAAGAGGTCAAGTTTTGATTATTTAAATATGTTAAAATGTAAAATAATGTAGAATAAGCTGTAGCCAATAATATGGACGGCATCAGGAAAGGGAACTGTCCTAGTCAGTTGAGCGAGGATATTCCGCGCGTGGGAGACGCGGCCAGGGTCGGGCAGAGAGACAGTACTGGTGCAGACGCGAAGGCGGACAGTTCGGCTGGACACACCAAAGGGTACAGTGCTGGTGGAGACGCGAAGGCGAATGGTCGGTCGTTAGGCGGCTAGGAAGTGAAACCGCCTCAGAGAATTTCGCGTTGTGTGGTAACGCGGACTTCGTCTCTGAGACGTGAGCACCCGCGCGCCTGTGTGAACGCTAACTTTTCGCGTCGATAAGGGAGCGAACGGCTATTTACAATTTGAACAGAAAGCAGATGGAAGTTATAAGAGTCGAGGAACATGAAAGGGAAGCAGTGATTGGGAAGGGAGTGAGACAGGGTTGTAGCCTATCTCAGATGTTATTCAATCTGTATATTGAGCAAGCAGTGAAGGAAACAAAAGAAAAATTCGGAGTAGGTATTAAAATTCATGGAGAAGACATAAAAACTTTGAGGTTCGCCGATGACATTGTAATTCTGTCAGAGACAGCAAAGGACTTGGAAGAGCAGTTGAACGGAATGGATAGTGTCTTGAAAGGAGGATATAAGATGAATATCAACAAAAGCAAAACGAGGGTCATGGAATGTAGTCGAATTAAGTCGGGTGATGCTGCGGGAATTAGATTAGGAAATGAGACACTTAAAGTAGTAAAGGGGTTTTGCTATTTGGGGAGCAAAATAACATGATGGTCGAAGTAGAGAGGCTATAAAATGTAGACTGGCAATGGCAAGGAAAGCGTTTCTGAAGAAGAGGAATTTGTTAACTTCGAGTATAGATTGAAGTGTCAGGAAGTCGTTTCTGAAAGTATTTGTATGGACTGTAGCCATGTATGGAAGTGAAACATGGACGATAAATACTTTGGACAAGAAGGGAATAGAAGCTTTCGAAATGTGGTGTTACAGAAGAATGCTGAAGCTTAGATGGGTAGATCACATAACTAATGAGGAGGTACTGAACTGAATTGGGGAGAAGAGGAGTTTGTGGCACAACTTGACAAGAAGAAGGGACTGGTTGGTAGGAAATGTTCTGAGGCATCAGGGGATCACAAATTTAGCATTGGAGGGCAGCGTGGAGGGTAAAAGATGAAGAAGCTTGCACAGGATATACTAGCATGGAGAGCTGCATCAAACCAGTCTCAGGATCGTAGACCACAACAACAACAACAACAACTTGTATTTCGCGATGAGATTGTGAATCGTGTGAAATGGACATACGCTCGATTGTAACAGTAATTCTAAATACGACTACTTTCGCTATTAGTTTCCTTTCTGAATAAACATTATTCTAACCAAATCGGAACAACTGGACTACATCATTTAGGGGTCTTAATTTTTGTTCCCGATATTATTGTTACTGTTATTACATGTTATATTGACTTTGTATTTCGCGAACTTGCCATCATCCACACAATTTAACCAAAGGCTCGCAAGTGTCTAATTTAGGGCGTGTAGTGCGACACGTGCGGTTCAATCCCTAGACGAATTTGAGCCAAGACATTTGGACAAAGGGGAACGACATGTGAGCCTGAATATCATGTTATCTCGCAAGCAACGGTCATTGTTGATGATGGCACGAATTCTACCTACTGCATCTCATACGCATCTAAAAAGAATGCAATGATTGCAGAACGAAGTCGGCGTTGGGCCTGTGTCTGATAGAAGAGAGGGCAGCGCATTCACACTTCTGAGACGATGGCCAGGTCACGCGCAATTTGCTTATGCCGAGAATGATCGCCAGTCACTGTTAAATGATCCGCAAATACGTTCAGGGATGCTCTTTGCTTATATCAGAATGAAATCAATGGTTGAACGCGAATTGCATTCGACACATTCTGTCTCTTTGCCATGATACGCTAAGCTCTAGGTTTCAGCTAGTTTTTCCGAAACAAACTTTACAAAAAAACCATAACTCATATACAACTTAATACTTGCAGTGAGAACTATTATTTGTAAATGATAACAAGAATATTATCAGTTTGTAACGTATTTAATTGTACATCAAGTCTATACTACAGACACACTTACACGAAACCCTTGTGCTCAGTTCGATGGAGACAAGAGAAGTGTGAAAAATTCAGTTTGCGTATGAAAACAGAACTGCTCAGTTTCAGTTCAATCAAAGGCTGATATCTGAGATATCATTGACTGAATTTACAGTTCATACAGGTTTAATTACATTTTTCAATGACAACTTGAAATATTTCTGTGTAAAACAGCGCACATTTGTGCAAGATAACTACTTTGGATTAATTTGTAATGGAAAGAAATGACATTCTTCAAGAAACGCTTCAGTCAACAATTTTAGAGCAATGACTTTCACAGTCAGTTACATTTCTCCGAATGGTGTCTACGAAATGTGCAACATGATGTTGCGTTTCTATGCAACATTTTGTTTACGGATGAAGCGTCCAGTACAAACTACTGGTGAGTGAAAAATCCACGCTGGCTGAGAGAAGTGAATTAACAACGGTCTAGGTCCGTCAACAGGTGGCGCAGTCTTTCCAGGAACAGCGGAAAGGGCTTCATGTTCTGTCAGCTGAAGAGAATTCATGGTTACTCAAAGTTTCCAGTGCGTAAGAACATTAATCATGTATCACAAAGAGGGTTGAGGTCTAGAAAACCCTCTCTGACCTTTGCGGAGCAACTTCTAAATCCAGATTTCAGTACGTTGGCGCACAGTCTGGAGCGCCAATAATTTGACGATTCACTGGCCCATTTCCGACCTCACACAACGACCAACTGCGTTCGAACTTCACGCCAACAACGGAACCCTCTTAATAGGATTCGAACATTACGCGGAGTTTGCCTGGGCCTTCCGCACAAATGGGGCACAAATCCCAAGTCCTCAGTACGACTGTGGTGCTCTGTGCCAGAAAATGGACTGAATTGTGAGTGACTCCAACGTCTACAGGAAGAGAATGACGCTGCAGTTTTCTGCTTGGATGGCTTAGTGAACAGTGTTTAAGTATTATTTGCTTGCCGTCCATCTTCCTTAATACAATCTCAACTTTTTAGTGTAACTTTTTTCACATTTTTTCATTCTATTGTTTCAATTGTTTGGACCACTGTGCTTATAAATCTGTGTCCTCGACCTGAGTTATGATAAAACATTCTTATAAATTGTCACTGTCTGCTACATCTGAACAGTGCAAGGTCATTAATGGAAATGTACATAAAAAACACAAAACAAAGATTAAAATCTCACTGCCTGGTAAAAAATTTATACTAGACGAGTGAGTGCAATGCTCGTTACCCGCTCTAACGATAAAGCAACTGATTGTTATATTTGGCTACTGTACACAACGAATACACCATCACAACGAGAACTACAACTCAGGTATGCAGCATGCTATATTTGTTACTAGAAGGTCGCCTAGTCATGTGGAAAGTTGTAGGATAATTAAGGGATTTCGAAATCTGATTCAAGACTGATTATTACAAATTTGTGTTTGCTCCATCGAATTAATACACTTCGCATAAAAATTTGACAAAGAGGAAGGTTCTCCGCATCTGGGCAGCTCACAAATTCAGAGTTAACGAGACGAAAAACAAAAAAAAATTATAATGAATTAGGCAACACAAGTTGCTTCGCAGAACAAGTAAGTTGCGAGATGCTCAGAAGACGCGTTGTGCAATCAAAATTGTGACGCTTACATTTCCTCGAAATCAGCTAGCACACATTGGTCAGCACCAGGCGTCCACGGGAAGACGAATGCCCAGCATCTTAGTTCACAACAATCAGCTACCAAGCTTCCAAAAAAAAAAAAAAAAAAAAAAAAAAAAAAAAAAAAAAAAAAAAAAAAAAAAAAAAAAAAAAACTGCCTATGGACTGGCCATCGAATGCTGTTGCAAACGTGACGGACGAGAATATGGCAGGTTTCGCGTAAAACAGGGTAACACACCAGAAACTTCCCGCTGAAGGCGTGTCTCCAGACCCGTCTTCGGTGGCCATCGGGGCCCAGATCGAAGCATGACTCAGGACTGAAGACTCCAGTCAATAAGATTCCAGGCCGAAGGCGTGTGTGGAGACGTCCCGGAGAGCGCTGGGGTACCAACCCGACTGGCGCTGATATACGGCCCGACAGCCAGGAGTGATGATCTGGGGTGGCACTTATTTGCATCTCAAGTTCGCTTTGGTTGTCATCCACAGCACCCTTACAGTACAACGGTACGTCGACGATATTCTGCGCCCCATTTTGATGCCCTTCATGGTAAGCCATCGTGGGTTTACGTTTCAGCAAGATAACGCCCGCCAGCACTCGACGAGACTTTCTATTGCTTGTCCTGGTGCTGGTGAAACCCTGCCGTGGCCGGCGAGGTCGCCGGTTCTCGCCTCGACTGAAAACTTGTGAAGCATTATAAGCAGGGCCCTCCAACCATCTCTGGATTCTGATGTCAGTTGTACAGAATGTGGCACGATATCTCTCAGGGGGAGAAAAAATGGTTCAAATGGCTCTGGGCACTATGGGACTTAACAGCGGAGGTCATCAGTCCCCTAGAACTTAGAACTACTTAAACCTATCTAGCCTAAGGACATCACACACATCCATGCCCGAGGCAGGATTCGAACCTGCGACCGTAGCTGTCGCGCTGTTCCAGACTGTAACGCCTAGTACCGCTTGGCCATTTCGGCCGGCTCTAGGGGGGGGGGGGGGGGGGACATCCAGCAACTCTGTCAACCTATAGCAAGCCGAATAAATGCTTACGCAATGGCCAGAGTTGGGCCAAGGCAATACTGATTTGTTCAATTTATGAAACTCGATCTCTTGAACAAAGCATGCAATTTTTTTGAAATTTTATTTATTTGTTTGTCTGTAACAAGACATCATATTTCTCGATTTCCGTTAAATTCGGATAATTCCTTCGTGATATGTCGTGTCTTTCTGTCTTAAAGTGTGTATCTACATCAGGGATACATCTTTAGGAAAAATCTCTTAAAAATTCTTGCCTGAGTTACTTCACATGTTTACACGATACTCTAAAGAACCTTTGGACGCACATAAACTACATATGTTTATGGAACCGTTGTCGGATAGCGTTGTACATTATTTTTTGGGCCATTATTTGGTATAAAAGCTGGGCAAGTTCAGGGAATTTTACTGAAGCCACATGTTGTCGTGAACTTCAGTTACAATGAAAAACAGTGTAGGCGCTTTAACAGTGTTCCTGAAAGTGTTTGTACAGAGCACAACGTTGTATGAAAGTAAAATGTAGGCCATATGAAAATTATAAGAGTAATGGTTAAAAACAGTCCTGGTTGCAATTTTAATTTTTTGTTTTTCAGCTACGCGTTTCTCCTTATTTAGGCATCTTCAGGTTATCTACATAAAAAACAGAGACCAAATAAATCAATGTGATGCTGAGGGAATTAGATTAGGAAATGAGACACTTAAAGTAGTAAAGGAGTTTTGCTATTTAGGGAGTAAAATAACTGATGATGGTCGAAATAGAGAGGATATAAAATGTAGACTGGCAATGGCAAGGAAATCGTTTCTGAAGAAGAGAAATTTGTTAACATCGAGTATAGATTTAAGTGTCAGGAAGTCGTTTCTGAAAGTGTTTGTATGGAGTGTAGCCATGTATGGAAGTGAAACATGGACGATAACTAGTTTGGACAAGAAGAGAATAGAAGCTTTCGAAATGTGGTGCTACAGAAGAATGCTGAAGATAAGGTGGGTAGATCACGTAACTAATGAGGAGGTATTGAATAGGATTGGGGAGAAGAGAAGTTTGTGGCACAACTTGACTAGAAGAAGGGATCGGTTGGTAGGGCATGTTTTGAGGCATCAAGGGATCACAAATTTAGCATTGGAGGGCAGCGTGGAGGGTAAAAATCGTAGAGGGAGACCAAGAGATGAATACACTAAGCAGATTCAGACGGATGTAGGTTGCAGTAGAGAACTTAGAACTACTTAAACCTATCTAGCCTAAGGACATCACACACATCCATGCCCGAGGCAGGATTCGAACCTGCGACCGTAGCTGTCGCGCTGTTCCAGACTGTAACGCCTAGTACCGCTTGGCCATTTCGGCCGGCTCTAGGGGGGGGGGGGGGACATCCAGCAACTCTGTCAACCTATAGCAAGCCGAATAAATGCTTACGCAATGGCCAGAGTTGGGCCAAGGCAATACTGATTTGTTCAATTTATGAAACTCGATCTCTTGAACAAAGCATGCAATTTTTTTGAAATTTTATTTATTTGTTTGTCTGTAACAAGACATCATATTTCTCGATTTCCGTTAAATTCGGATAATTCCTTCGTGATATGTCGTGTCTTTCTGTCTTAAAGTGTGTATCTACATCAGGGAGACATCTTTAGGAAAAATCTCTTAAAAATTCTTGCCTGAGTTACTTCACATGTTTACACGATACTCTAAAGAACCTTTGGACGCACATAAACTACATATGTTTATGGAACCGTTGTCGGATAGCGTTGTACATTATTTTTTGGGCCATTATTTGGTATAAAAGCTGGGCAAGTTCAGGGAATTTTACTGAAGCCACATGTTGTCGTGAACTTCAGTTACAATGAAAAACAGTGTAGGCGCTTTAACAGTGTTCCTGAAAGTGTTTGTACAGAGCACAACGTTGTATGAAAGTAAAATGTAGGCCATATGAAAATTATAAGAGTAATGGTTAAAAACAGTCCTGGTTGCAATTTTAATTTTTTGTTTTTCAGCTACGCGTTTCTCCTTATTTAGGCATCTTCAGGTTATCTACATAAAAAACAGAGAATAAATAAATCAATGTGATGCTGAGGGAATTAGATTAGGAAATGAGACACTTAAAGTAGTAAAGGAGTTTCGCTATTTAGGGAGTAAAATAACTGATGATGGTCGAAATAGAGAGGATATAAAATGTAGACTGGCAATGGTAAGGAAATCGTTTCTGAAGAAGAGAAATTTGTTAACATCGAGTATAGATTTAAGTGTCAGGAAGTCGTTTCTGAAAGTGTTTGTATGGAGTGTAGCCATGTATGGAAGTGAAACATGGACGATAACTAGTTTGGACAAGAAGAGAATAGAAGCTTTCGAAATGTGGTGCTACAGAAGAATGCTGAAGATAAGGTGGGTAGATCACGTAACTAATGAGGAGGTATTGAATAGGATTGAGGAGAAGAGAAGTTTGTGGCACAACTTGACTAGAAGAAGGGATCGGTTGGTAGGGCATGTTTTGAGGCATCAAGGGATCACAAATTTAGCATTGGAGGGCAGCGTGGAGGGTAAAAATCGTAGAGGGAGACCAAGAGATGAATACACTAAGCAGATTCAGAAGGATGTAGGTTGCAGTAGGTACTGGGAGATGAAGAAGCTTGCACAGGATAGAGTAGCATGGAGAGCTGCATCAAACCAGTCTCAGGACTGAAGACCACAACAACAACAACTCTTTCAGTATTTGATCTGTTTATACATGCTCTTAGGTTATCCAAGTCTGCACAACGATTCTTAAATAGATGTATTTGTTCTCTGTTTTTCATGTAGATAACCTGAAGATGCCTAAATAAGGCGAAAGTCGTAGATGAAAAATAAAAAATTAAAATTGCAACCAAGACTATTTTAAGCATTACTGTTAAGCACTGGTTAGCTGTATGCTACATATGGATTGGAAGAAAATTATAAGAATTCAGAATTGCCGTGTTAGAACGCTAGAAACTAAGATGGTACGGAAACTACAAGACTATTAGGTAATGGAGAAACGGCCGTGGAAAATGCTGTCGAAGAATCCGTACGGTGAGCATGGAGCACGTACAGGGATTTGTGCTAGAGCATCTAATTATATCATATGTATCAGTGATAGGACACAATAACTGTTTGTAGGATATTAGGAGCTGTATAAACGGTACGGCGAGCGGTAGATCGAATAAATAGCGAGGAAGGCGTTGGTGTAGAACCAGTCGGAGGAAGATTGGTGACTGCACAGTAGGTTACGTGGTACACTAGCGAACTGTATCTGTCGATCCAAATCTCTTTATTCAGGTGCTTGGTTACACTTCTTCTTAAGCCACATGTATATTTGTCTCGTACCTTTTCAATATTATTTTCTATCCGTCTCTATGTTATTCTAATCAACAAGTTTACTGCGAGAGAAGAAAACCACGCACCGCATTGTCTCTGTTGCTTCAGAAACGCTTTAGCCCAATGTTGCAGAGGAATAGTTAGATAAGCCTTCTCAGCAATGTGAATTTGTGTTCAGAACAGTGCATAAACTGTTTGCACCACCTCTGATTTTATGTAAAACAACCGTATGGTGATGATTTGCGTGTTTGCGAGTTTCTCCGTTATGATGGAGGCGCGGTACCTTAAAACGGCAAAAACACGACGGCAGGGCAAGCAAGGCAGAACAATACACGCGAAGACATTACAGTCAATCCTAGTGCAACTCGCTACAGTGCCTGAAAATTCCGGAAACGCGTGACAAATCGCAGCTGATGCTGTGTTTTATTATTTAAAACATCACTAGAATGTTCCATCATTTTCTGACTGGCATCCCTGATATTTCTAATTCGTGTTCTGATATTTCGGCTGACAACCTTTCAGCCAGTCTTAAGATAAATCGCTGCAAGTTTCTAAACAACATTACTCGGCAGCATTTTGTAAAGCGATTTTAAACTTGCTAGCGACTTAACTAGAGAACGGCTGAAAGGCTGTCAACCAAAATATCGGAACAAGAAATAAAAATATCTTGGTGTCACACTCGAAAAATAATGATGGAATATTCGATCCGACGGGAGAACTTCTAAAACCGTATAACTACAATGTTTTGCCTGCCTCATACACAGTACGCCCCGTATGATATTGTCTCCAAAGGATCTTAACAACTGAGAGGGAATGGCATCTACTCCAGGTACCTTGTTTCGATTTGGGTCTTTCAGTGCTCTGTCAAACTCTTTTCGCTGTATCGCATTCCGCATCTCACCTTCATCTATGTCCTCTTCTCTTCCAAGAATAATATTTCAAGTTCTTTCACTTGTAAAGTCTTTTTATCTATTCCTTGTTCCTTTCAGTCTGCCACTCCTTGCTATCTGGCTGCAGAATAAACATTATGTAGTGAATGCAGTATTGGAGACATGCAAGTTTACTCGACGGATACTGATTATATTCCCTTCCTCGTTTAGTGCACAAATAGAATAGAGAGAAATGAATGATTCTAGCGTTGTACCTTTCTTTTGGAACATGCCGTACAGAGGAGTGGAGAGCTTAAATGTAGACGTTCGTACAATAAAACACAAATGAGTCGCCAATATAATGCTTCCTAAAATCGAAAGTCCTCTACCGATAGGGGAAGTGCAGGGCGTCTCCGTTATCTGGCTCGGTTTGCGGATCAACCGATTATAACCCTCGCAGAGCCCCCTTAAAGCAGGAGAGCTGATATAAACAGACCCAGCACGACTATCTCCCTCGTTTAATGAACTGCACAATTATCAGAGCTGCCTGAAATATCCACGCCTATTGACGGCCCTCTTTATTGAGCGAACGCCCCAAACAAAAATAAAAAGTTCATTTCCGGGAAACACTGTATTATTCCGAGCTGTCGCTGAGCTTTCGACGCCGAACACCTCTTCCGCGAGTAGGGGGCAGTACGTACGAACGTCACAAAACACGGCGCGCTGTTGCACAACGAGCGGCGTCGCCAATAAAAGCAATCCACGTGCTCTGAAGCTGTTGTTAATTAATCGCAGCTTTGATAACTAGAAAAGTGGCAACGTTTCACGGGTGTCTCGATGGATCGGACGTTCCGTGTAATTATGGTCTGGACTGGTAGGGGGAAATGACGATGGTTTTTGTCGTCTGCTTGCTTCGCCAGCGCGCAGGTAATACCCCGTATCAAAAGTCGATCGTGTCCGCGATTAAAGGCGAATCCGTGTCTCCCGTCAGACAACAAATGGAAATTGTGAGAGGATCAACACAGCCATGACCGCACCGTCCCGCCTGCTCACCCTCTCGATCAAACCCGTGCTCCCTGCAGAACGCTTCAGGATAGTGTAGTCCTGCTTCAAGATCATTTTCTTGAAGGTGTTTACTCTTCGTAACTGCCAGTTTTATTCCATATCATTATAAATCTTTTGGAAGCGTATATCTAATGATAACGACAGAATAATTGATAACTGTCGTAGCCGCTCTATCTCTGTCCCTCTCTCCCCCCCCCCCCCCCTCTCTTTCTCTCTCTCTCTCTCTCTCTCTCTCTCTCTCACACACACACACACACACACACACACACACACATACTTATACCACCCCGTCCTCCGCCTTCATAATTATCTGAGCTACTTTCTTACTGGTTCATACAGAATGTTAAGGTGTGACCAGCTCGTTCACTTAAGTTGGTGAAGATGGGGAAACCATGTCGAACAGGCTTGGAAGACCAATCCCAGAAGCGATTAAACTGCATCAAACTGAGCACTTAGTCGTCAAAGAAGAGTTATGGTAGCGGATGGACACTACGAAGGCGAGAGAAGTGCACATAGCATGCCTTAGTGGACGAATACCAGAAGCCATTGGTGAGAGCTCAAGACTGTGTCTTTTGTACGGAACCCTGCAGTTGGCATTCAGCAATACTTACATAGGAGGAGCAATGGTGAATGCAAGAAATGTCGACACTATGGACACCAGGGCTGCAGCTGGACCATTGACAGCCACTGTGGAATTGGGCACACTCAATACAGAAGCCTATGGGACCCCCTTCATCTTGTTTATGGAGAGCATTGTATGAATCGCCAACTTGAATCTGGAAAGTACGGTGTGACAAGAAGTTCCAGGCAGAAGTTGGAAAAGGCCTTGGAGTCCTTACTCATGTAAGGTAATGGTGATGGGAGGCGCCATGTGGTCTCCTAAGCCTTTTGCAAGTCAAAGAAGACAGCGATGAGATGTTGACGTTGTGCAAAATCTGACGGATATCAGCCTCCAGGTAGAGCAAATTGTCAGCAGTAGAAAGGCCTAAGACTAAGGCAAGAGACCTCGAGACTCATTACACCAACACAGTCGCCGGCTCACTACACGTTCGAGCAACTTGCAGAGATCATAAGTGAAACTAATTGGGAGACATCTATCCGTCTCAAGGAGGTGTCTATCCGGTTTCATTACTGGGACGACCGTTTCTCGCTATCGAGTTGGGAATTCAGACTCACTCCAGATACGGTTGAAAATGGCATGGACGTGGTGTTGGCAATTCACTAATAAGCATTTGAACATTTTGTTGTGGATGCAGTCCCACCGTGGATCCGAGTCAGGGTTCAAAAATGGTTCAAATGGCTCTGAGCACTATGGGACTCAACTGCTGAGGTCATTAGTCCCCTAGAACTTAGAACTAGTTAAACCTAACTAACCTAAGGACGTCACAAACATCCATGCCCGAGGCAGGATTCGAACCTGCGACCGTAGCGGTCTTGCGGTTCCAGACTGCAGCGCCTTTAACCGCACGGCCACTTCGGCCGGCCGAGTCAGGGTAAAGGGCTAGGGTACTGAGGAATTCTCACTTACTGAACGGAGCGTTATATGGCTCTACGTGACCTGTAGTGAAAGGTCTACGACTGCATGTACATCATACTCCGCAAGTCACCTAATGGTATGTGGCGAAAGGTTCTTCTGGCACCACTCTTCCCGGAAATTGCTCTCTCGAAATTTCAACAGCAAACCTCTCCGTGGTGCACAATGCCTCTCTTGTAACGTCTGCCTATAGAATTTGTTGATCAGCTCTGTAACGCTCTCGCGCCGATTAAACGATCCCTTGACGTAACGTACAGTTCTTCGTTGGAACGTCTCTATCTCATCTGTCAGTCCCTTATTGATGAACAATTTTTAAGGATCGATCGAACAATCGCGTTATAAGTCACTTTCTTAAGATTCTTCCCATGTTCTCAGTCTGTTATCTTCTTTTTCTGCTACTTGTTTTATGTGGTCAGTCCACTTAAGGCCGCTCTAGGTATTTTACGCTAGATACTGTTACCAGCAGTTTTCCATTAATAGTGTCGGTAAGTCAATTTGCTGTACCCGCTGCTTGAGGAAACCCAATGCAAACTGATAATTTTGAGACGCAGAGGCTCGGGCACAATGCAAAGCAAAATGTTCGGTGACATTTCTATACCGTGTATTTATGTGTAGCGTGAGTGGGAAGCAAAGACATTATTCATTAGTCCGCTCACAGTAGAGGACAATGGTTAACGTGTTCTCTGTATTTAGCAATTAAGACTGATATGAGCTTATTAGGGCTTCCTTTGTTCTGAGCCTTGTCTATTATAAAAAACAAATGATTGTATGGGTTATTAATGAATTAAAATACATGCTCATTGTCACTGTATTGGTACGAAAGTATCATCCTCATCAAAAATAAATAAATAAATAAGTTTTCGCGGAAGAATATTTATTAGGTGAAACTTAGGTGAAAATCATTATTTCCATTCAGTATCAATACTTATGCGAAAGTTTCAGGTTTTACGTGAATAAAGTCGGCGCGAGGCTGAGGAGAATTCCAGAAATCTGCAACCAACAACACGGAAACGACTTCGGTCAAAAAGAAAAGAATTGTTCTTTCACATCACACTGAACCAGGAAACGTACAACTCGACGAAATTAGTCTGCATGTGATCAGAATAACACATTACATATCACATACACACTTACGGCTAACGATGGGTCTCAACCAGAGGCTTCGTCGACTCTGTGACGGTCTTGGCTGCAGATTTCTAGACTTGCACTATTGGGTGGGGAATTGTAGGCGAGCGGTTCTAGGCGCTTCAGTCTGGAACCGCGCAACCGCTACGGTCGAAGGTTCGAATCCTGCCTCGGGCATGGATGTGTGTGATGTCCTTAGGTTAGTCAGGTTTAAGTAATTCTAAGTTCTAGGGGACTGATGACCTCAGATGTTAAGTCCCATAGTGCTCAGAGACATTTGAACCATTTTTTGATTCACGTCGGGCTCCCTCGACGGCCAAATAATTCGCTCGAATTGTCCAGAATATTCTACAACTGCGAATAGTCGTGGCCCGGTGACATGGTGCATTGACATCCACAAAAATTCCATCGTTGTTTGGAAATATGAAGTCCATGAATGGCTTCAAACTGTCTCCAAGTAACCGAACACAAATGTTTCCAGTTAATTATCAGTTCACTTGGAGCAGAGGATCCGTGTAAACACTGCCCACACCATTACGGAGCCACTACCGGCTTGCACAGTGCCTTGTTGACAACTTCGGTCCATGACTTCGTGGGATCTGCGCCACACTCGAACCCTACCATCAGCTCTCACGAAATGGAACTAGGACTCATCTGGCCGGACCAAGCTTCCCCAGTCGTCTTGGCTCCAACCCAGAGCGTCACGAGCCCTGGAGAGGCGCTGAGGGCGGTGTCGTGCTGCCAGCAAAGGCAGTCGCGACGTCGTCCGCTAACATTGACCGTTGACGCAAGACTTCGCCACACTGCCCTAACGGATACGTTCATCGTACGTGCCACACGTATTTCTGCGGTTATTTCAAGCAGAGTTGTATGTCTATTAGCACTGACAACTCTACGCAAACGTCGCTGCTCTCGGTCGTTAAGTGAAGGCCGCAGGCTACTGCGTTGTCCGTGGTGAGAGGTAATGCCTGAAATTTGGTATTCTCGGCACACTCCTGATACAATGGACCTGGGAATATTCAATTCCCTAACGATTTCCGAAATGGAATGTGCCACGCATCTAGTTCCAACAACCATTCTGCGTTCAAAGTCTGTTAATTCCAGTCGCGTTACCATACTCACGTCGGACACCTTTTCACATGAATCGTCTGAGTACAAATGACAGCTGCGTCAATGCACTGCCCTTTTATACCTCTGGTAGGCGATACTACCGCCATTTGTATACGTGCATATCGCTATCCAATAACTTCTGTCGCCTCAGTGTAGGTAGCTTTATTTGCGAACTTATGTGCTGGTCACAAGAATCATTTACGAAATTGAGTTCCCTTATTAATAACAATAACATAAATTGTGATCTCCCAACTCAGCGTACCACTACGTCACTCGCCGCTTCAGTCATACTTTACTGAAAAAAAAGCGTGGAACTTGGGCATGTATCGAACAGTTGTCGAGATACAGAAGTAAACTCTGACAGGTTAGTCAAATGTTGTCGCAGCACGTTACTGGTGAGCCCTAGTCAGACGGTACCTGGGCAGACATGTCTTGTTCACAACAGGCGAGCAAATAAGCCCCTCTGTCTCAGACGCGGGGAAATATTGCAGCCGCGGACTGTTGCAGTGAGAGCAATAAACTCACCGCTGGCCCACGCACGGACAAACGTCGCAGACTTCTAATAACCTGCAGTCTCACATGCTAGATGATGAAACGCTCCTTGTACAGTGCCGCGATACTAGATCCACGCAAAGAGACACGTGGCGAAGGAGGAGTTGTGCATGGCCACTACAATTCGGTTTTCATACTTTTACAATTCTCTCTCTCAGAAACTGGCAGAATCTTGGGTCCCTGACGATTGTTTCTCATTCCCTGTTCTTCTTTTCCTTCTCCTGTGGAATATCTTTGTTGCGCCGAGCACTTTGTTATAATTGAGTAATGGAGAAGTTGATTCCTTCCACAGTAGTCAACTAAATGAACGTGTAACGCTTAATGGGCTAATTCTGCAACATCTGAAACGAAACGACAAACCATACCGATAACATTTTGCTACGGGTGTGCTTCAGGGTACTGATATGAATACCAGCGCCCCAGCAAGAGTTCTCAGATGAGGCACGGCATAATGTTCGTATCTGGAACTCCAATCCTTATCATGCTGTCAATGAACATCACCATGATAGCTTCAGACTGAACATCTGCTGAGGGCTAGTGCACCTCAGCATTGTTGGGCCGTTCTTCATTGCAGAAAACTCAGCGAATAGGTCACTGTATCACTAGAAGTTGGACAAGTACATCTACCTTCAGATAAAACACTTGCAACCCAACATCGTCTTTGTGAATTAACGAGCACTGCGCTCTCATTCAAATATATGGCCGAAAGAGTCAGCCTACAGGAATTGTGAAACGAACCCTATCGTCCAGGACCGTGTGCCACAACGGGCGAAGATTCATCACGAGATGGGGAAACTCACAGGCGTCTATTGTCTATTGAGGCCTAAGCGCTGTAGTGTGCTAGTGAGACAGACGAGAACCTACGTCATAGGGAAACCTAATAGAAGGCGTTTGTGGCCAGGGAGACGTAGCAGTGTTAAATATGGGGGAACTAAGGGAAACTATTTCATTGTGTAGTAGTTCAGGGAATGAAGCCACAGTAATTTTAATCTACCATTCTTCATAAAATTTCATGGTGATCCCAATAAAACTTGAATATTGATCATATCTATAGTACTTCAGGATTTACTGTTAAAGTGAAATTCACAAGTTTTGTAACAAATACCTAAATGCTAAAATCTGAACGCTTTAGTCGATCTTAAAGATCGACATTCCATATTGAAGCGCATCATTAAAATGACAAACGTTGCAAATATCAACTCTGTAACTTCATTTGTTTAAAAGTTATAGTAAATTTAATTTATCAGTATTTTCAGTTACGCACCAGGTCATCATTTCTTCCACACGAAACACATTGAACAATGACAGCATGACACCTTATTGAATCATTAGGTAACAGAATATTTATTGTAAAATTTAGTGCATAATAGTTACTTTTGTTCTCTATTTATTTATCAGAAAGCACATTGGTGCAAGACTGCTGGCCGAGACATTCAATGTTTAGAAGGAAATTGTATCGGTTTTATGCAAAAGAATTTGACAATGGATATCATTGTTACTTTATTTAGAACGTTAAAGTGGTCAAGCTTTGCTTATTTAAATATGTTAAAATGTAAAATAGTGTAGAATAAGCTACAGCCAATCAGATGGACGGCATCAGGACAGGGAACTGCCCTACTCAACTGAGCGAGGATGTTGGACGCGGGGGAAACGCGGCCGGGGACGGGAAGAGGGACAGTGCTGATGCAGACGCGAAAGCGGGCAGTTCGGCTGGACACACCAAAGGGTACTGTTCGGATTGAGACGCGAAAGCGGACAGTCGGTCTTTATGCAGCTAGGAAGTTAGACTTGGAAAATTTCGTGTTGTGTGCTATCGCGGGACTTTGAGCGGTGAGCAGCCGCGCGCCTGGTGTAAACTCTAACTTTTCGTGTAAACATCGGTATTGGACTTCTGTCTCGCGATGAGATTGTGAATGATCGAACTGAGTCAAATGGATAGGCGCTCGAGTGTAATAGTAATTCTAAATACGACCACTTTCGCTATTAGTTTTCTTTCTGAATAAACATTATTCTAGCGAACTCTCAAGTGGGTGGCCTACATCATTTACAGATCGTCAATTTAGTTCCTGATATTATTATTACTCTAGTACAGAGTAAAAGAGTGGAGGGTCTGAATCAGAGGCGCAGACGGTTCTGCGACCCTGTAGTCTGCAGATTCCTCGACTTGCGCCAAAGGGTGGTTGGGTTTCGGGTTCCGCTGAATAGGTCAGGTGTCCACTATACGCGGGAGGCGGCTACACGGGTAGCAGGGGCTGTGTGGCGTGGACCGGGTGGTTTTTTAGGTTAGAGGGTCTCAGGAAAACACAAGAAGGGCTTCAGTGACAAAGGGTGCAGGCCGAACACAGGAAGAACGTAGATACAGGAACCATCGGTATAACAGTTGTAAATTGTCGTAGCTGTGCTGGGAAAGTACCAGAGCTCCAAGCGCTAATACAAAGCACTGATGCTCAAATCGTTATAGGCACTGAAAGCTGGCTAAGGCCGGATATAAGCTCAGCCGAAATTTTTGCGAAGAACCTAACGGTGTTCCGAAAGAATAGGCTAAACACGGTTGGCGGTGGCGTGTTTGTTGCTGTTAGAAGTAGTTTAACATGTCGCGAAATTGAAATGGATACTTCCTGTGAGTTAGTATGGGTAGAGGCAACCGGAATAAAATAATAATTGGATCCTTTTACCGACCTCCCAATTCAGATGATACAATTGCTGAAAGGTTCAAAGATAACTTTAGTTTGATTTCAAACACGTACCCGAGTGATACGGTAGTAGTTGGTGGTGACTTTAATTTACCCTGGATATGTTTTCGAAAGTACATGTTTAATTCCGGAAGTACGCATAACATATCATCCGAAATTGTGCTAAACGCATTCTCTGCAAATTATTTAGAGCAGTTACCTCAGACTTCAAGAAGAATATAATAATTCCAATCCCAAAGAAAGCAGGTGTTGACAGATGTGAAAATTACCGAACTATCAGCTTAATAAGTCACAGCTGCAAAATACTAACACGAATTCTTTACAGACGAATGGAAAAACTAGTAGAAGCCAACCTCGGGGAAGATCAGTTTGGATTCCGTAGAAACACTGGAACACGTGAGGCAATACTGACCATACGACTTATCTTAGAAGAAAGATTAAGGAAAGGCAAACCCACGTTTCTAGCATTTGTAGACTTAGAGAAAGCTTTTGACAATGTTGACTGGAATACTCTCTTTCAAATTCTAAAGGTGGCAGGGGTAAAATACAGGGAGCGAAAGGCTATTTACAATTTGTACAGAAACCAGATGGCAGTTATAAGAGTCGAGGGACATGAAAGGGAAGCAGTGGTTGGGAAGGGAGTAAGACAGGGTTGTAGCCTCTCCCCGATGTTGTTCAATCTGTATATTGAGCAAGCAGTAAAGGAAACAAAAGAAAAATTCGGAGTAGGTATTAAAATTCATGGAGAAGAAATAAAAACTTTGAGGTTCGCCGATGACATTGTAATTCTGTCAGAGACAGCAAAGGACTTGGAGGAGCAGTTGAATGGAATGGACAGTGTCTTGAAAGGAGGATATAAGATGAACATCAACAAAAGCAAAACAAGGATAATGGAGTGTAGTCTAATTAAGTCGGGTGATGCTGAGGGAATTAGATTAGGAAATGAGGCACTTAAAGTAGTAAAGGAGTTTTGCTATTTGGGGAGCAAACTAACTGATGATGGTCGAAGTAGAGAGGATATAAAATGTAGGCTGGCAATGGCAAGGAAAGCGTTTCTGAAGAAGAGAAATTTGTTAACATCCAGTATTGATTTAAGTGTCAGGAAGTCATTTCTGAAAGTATTCGTATGGAGTGTAGCCATGTATGGAAGTGAAACATGGACGATAAATAGTTTGGACAAGAAGAGAATAGAAGCTTTCGAAATGTGGTGCTACAGAAGAATGCTGAAGATTAGATGGGTAGATCACATAACTAATGAGGAAGTATTGAATAGGATTGGGGAGAAGAGAAGTTTGTGGCACAACTTGACCAGAAGAAGGGATCGGTTGGTAGGACATGTTCTGAGGCATCAAGGGCTCACCAATTTAGTATTGGAGGGCAGCGTGGAGGGTAAAAATCGTAGAGGGAGACCAAGAGATGAATACACTAAGCAGATTCAGAAGGATGTAGCCTGCAGTAGGTACTGGGAGATGAAAAAGCTTGCACAGGATAGGGTAGCATGGCGAGCTGCATCAAACCAGTCTCAGGACTGAAGACCACAACAACAACAACAACAGTTCTTGTGCCCACGCTAATGGTAAACGGTTGGGAAAACACTCTTGACCTCTTAGCAACAAATAATCCTGAGTTGGTAACGAGCATCAAAACCGATACAGGAATTAGTGAACACAGGGTTGTCGTAGCGAGACTAAATATTGTAGTCCCCAAATCCGTGAAAAATAAGCTAAAAATATACCTATGCGAAAAAGGAGATGAAAACTCACTTGACGCCTTCCTGAGGCACAATCTCCACTCGTTCCAAATTAATAATATAAGTGTAGTAGACCAGATGTGGCTTAAATTCAAAGAAATGGTATCGGCAGCAATTGAGAGGTTTATACCAAATAAACTAACAAACGACGGAGCTGATCCTCATTGGTACACAAAACGGGTTAGAACACTGTTGCAGAACAACTAAATAAACATGCCAAATTTAAACAGACGCAGAATCCCCAAGACTGGCGATCTTTTACAGAAGCTCGAAATTTTGCGCGGACGTCAATGCGAGAGGCTCGTACAATTTCCACAACGAATCTTTGTCTCGAAACCTGGCAGAAAATCCAAAGAGATTCTGGTCGTGTGTGAAGTACATTAGCGGCAAGAAACAATCAATGGCTTCTCTGCGCGATAACAATGGAGATACTATCGAAGACAGTGCTGCCAAAGCAAAGTTACTAAACACAGCCTTCCGAAATTCCTTCATAAATCGAGAACAGCTGCCAAGATGAGTAATGTAGAAGTAAATATCCTCGGAGTAGTGAACCAACGTAAATGACTTAATAAAAGCAAGTCTTCAGGTCCAGACTGTATACCAATTAGGTTCCTTTCGGAGTATGCTGATGCATTAGCTCCATACTTAACAATCATATACAACCGTTCGCTCGACGAAAGATTCATACCCAAAGACTGGAAAGTTGCACAGCTCACACCAATGTTCAATAAAAGTAGTAGGAGTAATCCACTAAATTACAGGCCCATATCGTTAACGTCGATATGCAGCAGCATTTTGGAACATATGTTCAAACATTATGAATTACCTCGAAGAAAGCTGTCTATTGACACACAGTCAACATGGGTTTAGGAAACATCATTCCTGTGAAACACAACTTGCTCTTTATTCACATGAAGTGTTGAGTGCTATTGACAAGGGATTTGAGATCGATTCTTTGTTTCTGTAATTCCGGAAGGCTTTTGACACTGTACCACACAAGCGGATTGTAGTGAAATTGCGTGCTTATGGAATATCGTCTCAGTTATGTGACTGGATTTGTGATTTCCTGTCAGAGAGGTCATAGTTTGTAGTAATTAATGGAAAGTCATCGAGTAAAACACAAGTGATTTCTGGCGTTCCCCAGAGTAGTGTTATAGGCCCTTTGTTGTTCTTTATCCATATAAAAAGATTTGGGAGACAATCTGAACAGCCGTCTTAGGTTGTTTGCAGATGACGCTGTCGTTTATCGACTAATAAACTCATCAGAAGATCAAAACAAATTGCAAAACGATTTAGAAAAGATATCTGAATGGTGCGAAAATTGGCAATTGGCCCTAAATAAAGGTAAGTGTGAGGTCATCCACATGAGTGCTAAAAGGAATTCGTTATACTTCGGTTACACGATAAATCAGTCTAATCTAAAAGCCGTAAATCCAACTAAATTCCTAGGTATTACAATTACGAACAACTTAAACTGGAAGAAACACATAGAAAATGTTGTGGTGAAGGCTAACCAAAGCCTGTGTTTTATTGGCAGGACACTTGGAAAATGTAACACATCTACTAAAGGGACTGCCTACACTACGCTTGTCCGTCCTCTTTTGTAATACTGCTGTGCGGTGTGGGATCCTTACCAGATAGGACTGACAGTGTACATCGAAAACGTTCAAAGAAGCGTTTTGTATTATCGCGAAATATGGGAGAGAGTGTCACAGCAATGATACAGGAATGAGCTGGACATCATTAAAAGACAGGCGTTTTTCGCTGCGACGGAATCTTCTCACGTAATTCCAATCGCCATCTTTCTCCTCCGAATGCGAAAATGTTTTCCTGACACTGACCTACATAGGGAGAAGCGATCACCACGATAAAATAAAGGAAATCAGAGCTCGTATGGAAAGGTATAGGTGTTCGTTCTTTCCGCGCGCTGTGCGAGAATGGAATAATAGAGAATTATGAGGGTGGTTCGATGAACCCTCTGTCACGCACTTAAATGTGATTTGCAGAGTATCCATGTAGATCTAGATGTAGATGTTAATGTTATTATATGTAAAATTAAGTTTGTCTAATACAATTCCGCAAACTTGCCACAAGCAAGACAGGTTAACCAAAGGGTGACAGATGTCCAATTTAGGGCGTGTAATGCGACACGTGCGGTTCGAACCCTAGACGAGTTTGAGCCAAGACATTTCAACGAAGAGGAGCCGCATGTGAGACCCAACATCTGTCGGATGTTAGCATCCATCTTTCAACAAAATGGAACACCGCCACATTAATCACCGGTTGTTCGCACGTTCCTAGACACGAAATTTCCCAGACGCTGGATCGGACATGCAGGATCCATTGTCAAAACCCCTCTTGACTTGAAATTACTCCGCCGGATTTCTTTTTGTAGGGATTCGTGAAGGACCGCGTGTATGCGACAGAAGTGGACGATATGCCTATGTTAAGTCTTCGTATCACTGATGTGACTGCAACAGTGAGAGAGGACATGTTCCATGGAACTTCACAAGAAACTTCGTGCTACAAGTAGTTTACATGAAGAGGTGTGCTGATGATTATTAAATACTCTACTGGCCATAGGGGTAATGCAGAAGTAGGTTTAATAATGAATAAAAAAAATAGGAATGCGGGTAAGCTACTATCAACAGCATAGTGAACGCATTATTGTGCCCAAGATAGACACGAAGCCCGTGCCTACTACAGTAGTACAAATTTATATGCCAACTAGCTCTGCAGATGATGAAGAAATTGATGAAATGTATGATGAGATAAAAGAAATTATTCAGGCAGTGAAGGGAGACGAAAATTTAATAGTCATGGGTAACTGGAATTCGAGAGTAGGAAAAAAACATTTTTCGTTTCAGATTTTACAATTATTGTCGTAGCTACTAAAAAATCACAAGCTCAAAATTTCAGGACTAACTATATGGGGTTGGGATTCTGTTTAGAGCTGGGAGAAATTATAGTATTTAGTTCGTTTTAAAAACGTGTTACATTAAATTTATTACATAAATGGTTATTAAAAGTTTATATTATCGTCACTTACTAACACACAGAAGCATTTTCACGATATATAACTTTCTTACGATTTTCAACTGTGAAAGAAAATATTTTACTAAACATGCCATGTAAGATTGAATTATTAATTTTTAAAACTTGCGTTTTTATAAAAATATGGAACGTTTCAGCGCAACTGTTTAAGGGCAAAATCAGATTTTCGAGATGACACTTGAGTAATTTAATGTATGACGCTGTACAGCTGTGAATTTTCCCCTCTCCACGATACGTGGTTGATCCACTTTTAGGCGTGTTAATGCATTCCGTGTCATTTTTTTCTGTTCACAGACGACTCTAAAATGTTTGTTGGCGTTTTCTATTTGTTGCGTATTCAAAGCGGAGACTTCGCGTAAGCAGATGGATTTCGCGTGCTCTGTACGTAGTCTCAGAATCACTTTATCTCCATGCCGGCAACCGCTCCATAGGAATAGGTACATATCGCGTCGTCACGAATTCCGTTGTCTGTTATTGGCTTACGAAAAGAAAAAAATGTTGATGACAACGTTGTGTCAGTTCTCTTTTAGCCACGTTTGGTTTCACATATTTGTTGCGTAACGAAGTTTTTGTTACGTGGTAGTGACATGTAAACTGAACTGTGCACTATGTGAAGCGTGCAGGATAAATAAAATGTATTTGAGTAATGCATTTTATTTATGTGTTTTCCTTAAAATTGTTTTGCACTGTGTTTACTGGAACCCTCATTCAAAAAGCACTGATAGCCCAAAATTAAAACTGAAATGCAAATTCGACCGTAAACTACAACAGCACATTGACCTCTGAAAGGAGAGCAGCTAGTAGTCTGTCAGTGGGAACGAGCCCAATTAACTGTCCGGAAAGTGGTTACAGTGAGAACTAATCTTTAAAAAAATTGGATTTATTTGAAAATCATTCATCTGTATACACAACTTAACGCAAGTAGCTGCGCGACAGTATTATAACATCTCTGGTTTTCTTTCCAACACGCTAGACAACAACGTAAATATTAAGAGAGAGACTTTAATTGGAATTTTTACTGTATAAAGGTAATATTATGCTAATACTCTCTCTAAAAAGAATTTTAGGCTAACCTGCAACAAGACTCTTCGGAAATAAGGTGTAATACTGATCATAAGGTAGCCAACCAAATTCATTTTGAGCATCGACTGCAAAATTATAACGACGCACAGCTAAGCTAGCGCTACGTACGCAGGTCTAAGCACTTGACACTGCAAATGCTTGATAAGGAACACATTGAAATTGGTTCAAATGGCTCTGAGCACTATGCGACTTAATTTCTGAGGTCATCAGTCTCCTAGAACTTAGAACTAATTAAACCTAACTAACCTAAGGACACCACACGCATCCATGCCCGAGGCAGGATTCGAACCGGCGACCGTAGCGGTCGCTCGGTTCCAGACTGTAGCGCCTAGAACCGCACGGCCACTCCGGCCGGCGAACACATTGAATTCTGACATTTTATTTCTACAATTTATCAGTATAACGATATTAGAAGGTTGAAGCACAAATAATGGTTATCAGACTGGAAAACGTTTTTTATTTATTCTTCTATCATAGTATTTAAATTAGACTGTCTTTAACACTAATTTAAGTTTTTCCCAAATACGTTATTTCTTATACAGTATTACTTGATGTAAACGCGCTGCATTTATGTTAAATAAAGTCAGTTTTAAATTCTGTGAAGATATTTAATCTTACTGAACGCTCCAAAAACATTCTTCGAATCTGATGAACAAGGTATTTGCTGCCTAAGGACATTAACTTTCACAGCGATACGTACAATGCTCTGCATGAAGATAGCCTGTATAATGATGTATACCTGATATGGTGTTTATTACGATTTTCTTTCTGTTAACTTTAAAATTATGGTTATAATGTTTCTAGGATCCAAGGTTCGACAGATAAACAATTTCAATATGTTAGTGGTATGATGATTTCTGGTAGAGTAATAGTGTACTGGGTGATAACAAAAAAGTGTTGAGATATAAGATATGAAAAAGTATATACAGTCTGCGAGGGCAAGAGCCACTGTATCTTGTGGCTATGAACCAGATGACGAGAACCGTTGAAGTGAGCTAATTTGAGGGCATATGATGGATTCCTTGACATTTTCAAGCGTATACTTTTCGTATGACGGTGACAGCAACGAATGGCATGGCCATAACCTAAGCGTGTCAGCAAGTAAGAACGAGAAGAACGCGGCAGTCCATCAAACACCCGTCCAAACAATCGTGAGGCCCGTGTTTGTTTCTGCACGGACCTTCTCTGGGATGGAAAACTACAGGAGGTGCAGCGGCCTTCGCTGCCTTTGCACCTGTCAACGGTTGGCAAGCAACTTCATCTGTTGCAGTAGCGATGAAAGAAATTTTTTTCTGTAGCTGTTAAATAGCCAGAGGAGAACAGCGGTTAGCTTCACAATATTTGTGAGAGCCTCTCAAAGACATATTGGGCTATCAGTCTGTCTGTTGGTTTGATCATCAACCAAAAGGTTTGTTTCAAGCTGCATTTCTTGTTGTTTTTACGGACTCGTACCTCCATCAGTGAAAACGGAACTCTTATAGGCAGTGGTGTCTGTTCTGTAACAGCAAAACAGCATGTGGTTTTTTTAATGCTGTTAAATGCAATGTAGATGTGGTAATTTGAAATACACGGCGCTAAATCTAGTGCGGTAAGCTACCTTGCTACTCTTCTGGACTCTGTGAAACTTTTGATCAGGGTTGCGAGCACACCTTCAGCTGTGCACGTTTTAAGGAGCTTTTGCGCATGCGCAACTAGCGTGACGCGATTGCCTTATGGGCCGAATACGTACGGATTCAATAAACAACGTGCACGGTTTATGGCTTACACATCTAGCCTTTACCACTCAACTAAAGACTGTGTCAATACGGCCAGGTGGCAGCACACTGCAACGAACTTTTATCCCCGTTCGCTTCGCATAAATCCCGCTAGACGGCAGCACACTCCTCAGATATAACAATTCACTCACTATATGGTAAAATTCATTTGGACAGCAATACGCGTTATAGTTGTTGTTGTGGTCTTCAGTCCTGAGACTGGTTTGATGCAGCTCTCCATGCTACTCTATCCTGTGCAAGCTTCTTCATCTCCCAGTACCTACTGCAGCCTACATCCTTCTGAATCTGTTTAGTGTACTCATCCCTTGGTCTCCCTCTACGATTTTTACCCTCCACGCTGCCCTCCAGTACTAAATTGGTGATCCCTTGATGCCTCAGAACCCGATCCCTTCTTCTAGTCAAGCTGTGCCACAAATTTCTCTTCTCTCCAATTCTATTCAGTACCTCCTCATTAGTTATGTGATCTACCCATCTAATCTTCAGCATTCTTCTGCAGCACCACATTTCGTAAGCTTCTATTCTCTTCTTGTCTAAACTATTTATCGTCCACGTTTCACTTCCATACATGGCTACGCTCCATACAAATACTTTCAGAAACGACACTTAAATCTATACTCGATGTTAACAAATTTCTCTTCTTCATAAACGCTTTCCTTGCTATTGCCAGTCGCCACTTTATATCCTCTCTACTTCGACCATCATCAGTTATTTTGCTCCCCAAATATCAAAACTCCTTTACTACTTTAAGTGTCTCATTTCCTAATCTAATTCGACTACATTCCATTATCCTCGTTTTGCTTTTGCTGATGTTCATCTTATATCCTCCTTTCAAGACATTGTCCATTCCGTTCAACTGCTCATCCAGGTCCTTTGCTGTCTCTGACAGAATTACAATGTATACTGACAGAAAAACCTATTTTGTGAGACTATGAATGAGTCATAATATCATACATAATCCATTGTGGGACTGTAGCATTTATTAATGCTTCTGATATCTGTTAATCTTATGGTGGGTCAGGTTTATCTGTGCTGTAGCCCCACATTGTGTATATCAACACTCACGAAAAACTGTCTCACTGGTTTCTCTGATATTCAGTTAAATGTTGGATCGACGACAGAGTGCTTTTGACCTTTAGAGATCTCACAGCCTCATTTCTGTTCTAGTCAAGTGATCATGTTGGTAGACAGTATTAAATTAATTTAATAATTTCGGCAAATAGGAGTTTGTGTTTGGCGTCTGTTGTTTGCTATGTTTGAATCTGGTATCATGTGTAGTATCCACATTAACTCTGTCGAATCAGTTTTAAGTACTAACAGAAAAGAAAATTACCAGGAAAAGTTAACCACGAAGGTATTAGGGCGTCCGAGACCAGGTCCATTGACTGAGAAAGTGACGAAATCAAATAAGCGTGACTACAAGCGAACAAAGAAGTGGATAATAAGCGTAAGTTGTTATGTGAGTGCAATGTAATAATGTTTGATTTTCAGCCCGCAAGTTACTTCGTTAACTAATGCACGTGTTAGGGTTCCCCATTTGTCCGAAAGAAATAAAAAAAGCACTAAAACTTCCGATTACACAAATATGCTCTAAACTGTGCTTAACTAGGTGCAAAATAACAAAATTACCACAAAAATGCACATTATTACTATTATTATCATTGTTACTCTTATTACATTATTATTATTATTATTATTGGCACTGGCTGTTGCTGTGTAAATATGTTGATAAGCGTAACTGTTATACAGGAGATGCTATTAATTTCACACTCCCATATTCATCTAATATATGAAAACACCCAGAATGAATCCTTAAGAGCCGCCACTGCTTATAGGATCACATTGTTGTCGGTTTGTCTGTCTCTCCCAAAGTTAAGACCCCTTTTTCTACCTACTATGTTCCGAACAAAAAAATGCTGCACATACAAATGGAGTTCCTCTGGGGCTCATACCTTGCGTTCTATTGGTGTCTGAAAGGTAAGGTCAAGTGGTTTTGGATAGCTCTTTGGTTTGGAAGCATTTGTATACCTAACAAATGGATCGTCGTAATGGCACCATACTCCAGTGCAGCGTCAGTAGATGAATATTAAACAGTTCCTCCTGCTTAGACAAATAGAGCAAATCGGTTGGTTGTTTTTGCGTTTGATGCGGCCTGTGGTGGGCCTCATGGAACTTACGGAGGCACCATTTCTTCATAGGCAGTTCCGTAGAAAACCCCAAGGGAATGTTTTTAAACAATTTTTCCGTGAAGAAACCTAGCCGCGGATTCCGAGATGGTTATGCACAACAAATGGCTGAAATTCTTACGGTATATTTCTAAGATCCCAATCTCGAGCAACCTTGAAAATTTTCTTGATATTTTTAACCGTTTCCTAGTAGATACAGAGGTTCAGAGTTACCCTACTTCTACAAGTAAAATATGCAGGTAAAATCCCATATGAGACTAAATTTGCCGGCCGTTTGTGGCCGAGCGGTTCCAGACGCTTCAGTTCGGAACCGCGCTGCTGCTACAGTCTCAGGTTCGAATCCTGCCTCGAACATGGATGTGTGTGATGTCCTAACGTTAGTTAGGTTTAAGTGGTTCTAAGTCTAGGGGACTGATGGCCTCAGATGATAAGTCCCATAGTGCTTAGAGCCATTTGAACCATTTTGAACTAAATTTAAATAATAGATAATCTAACGGCAGCAGATCGGTCAAATTATAAAGGTATGTTCTGTAGGCATTTATCTAGATGTGCCATCTTCTCGTTTTGGAAAATCCTTATTAGTTCATGGGCGATTCCTTAGAAAACCCCCTAAAAATCGTTTTGTGGTTTTTTCGTACCAAAACGGAACCGCGGATTCCAAAACGTGAATGAATAGCAAATGGGGTAATGTTTACGATGTATTTCTAAGGACCCTACCTCGAACAGTCGTGAAAATTATCTTGGTATCCTTATCCGTTTCCGAGATAGACAGGTTTGAAATCACCCTAATTGTATATGTAAAATAAGCACGGTGTGAGCCAAAAACGTAGTTTTTAAAATGACTTAACACGGAGAAATATGATGTAATGTATCTCCGTCATCATATAAAACTTTTGCGTTCGTAAAACTTCTGCGCACGTAAAATCGAGTCTGAGGTGTAAAATTATTTTTGCGTTATTTCAGTTTCAAATAAGGAATCTATCAAAATTTTAGTGATCCATGAAGTTCTTAATTGACATGCCTTGCTGTAGCAGGGGAAAGAAGGCAACCGGCGGAGAAATGCTACTTTCGGAAAACAAGAGAGACTAATACGCTCGTGTTTAAAAGAATCTGAGAAAAAATGGGGTACCAGCTGCTTCTTTCTAGCTTCCTCAGCACATTTAAAAATGTTCCCAAAAATTTTGACATGCGAACATATTCGCACTATTTTATGCTGAGCGAGGAGAAGATAGTAGCTGTAGGAAAGAGATGCAAAAGTAGTAAATACTGGGAGATACTGCACAGTGGTCCAAATCAAGTCATTTCCTTTATTATCTTAACATAACGCTGCTGCATGCTGCCACCCACGATATTGTGCTCTGTTGTTGCCGCCGATTTCATCAAGTAAATGCTCTGAGATGGCAGGAACAATTAACTAAAATAATTACGTTTCATGGCTGCAATGCATTAGCTTCACACAATCTGTTTCTTTGCATAGCGTTAGGTTTCAGATGCGACAACGTAAATTACTGTCTGCTGTTTTGGAACACTGCTGAATGCAACGTGTAGTCATATGGCTTGTTAGTGAGACATACTGTGAGAGACATGTTAGCGAGGAGGCTCTAGCTGCAATGTTACGAGGAGGTTATAGTGTTTATAGTGTTTTGATCTTAGTGGTTTAAGGAAGTACTGGTTTCATTACCATTTCAAGTCTAGATTCAGCGAGTACCGTTAACAGAGAACAATCACGTTTGCACAGCTGGGGGCTGAAAGCCAAATCCAAACACAAACTACACTCCTGGAAATTGAAATAAGAACACCGTGAATTCATTGTCCCAGGAAGGGGAAACTTTATTGACACATTCCTGGGGTCAGATACATCACATGATCACACTGACAGAACCACAGGCACATAGACACGGGCAACAGAGCATGCACAATGACGGCACTAGTACAGTGTATATCCACCTTTCGCAGCAATGCAGGCTGCTATTCTCCCATGGAAACGGTCGTAGAGATGCTGGATGTAGTCCTGTGGAACGGCTTGCCATGCCATTTCCACCTGGCGCCTCAGTTGGACCAGCGTTCGTGCTGGACGTGCAGACCGCGTGAGACGACGCTTCATCCAGTCCCAAACATGCTCAATGGGGGAAAGATCCGGTGATCTTGCTGGCCAGGGTAGTTGACTTACACCTTCTAGAGCACGTTGGGTGGCACGGGATACATGCGGACGTGCATTGTCCTGTTGGAACAGCAAGTTCCCTTGCCGGTCTAGGAATGGTAGAACGATGGGTTCGATGACGGTTTGGGTGTACCGTGCACTATTCAGTGTCCCCTCGACGATCACCAGTGGTGTACAGCCAGTGTAGGAGATCGCTCCCCACACCATGATGCTGGGTGTTGGCCCTGTGTGCCTCGGTCGTATGCAGTCCTGATTGTGGCGCTCACCTGCACGGCGCCAAACACGCATACGACCATCATTGGCACCAAGGCAGAAGCGACTCTCATCGCTGAAGACGCCACGTATCCATTCGTCCCTCCATTCACGCCTGTCGCGACACCACTGGAGGCGGGCTGCACGATGTTGGGGCGTGAGCGGAAGACGGCCTAACGGTGTGCGGGACCGTAGCCCAGCTTCATGGAGACGGTTGCGAATGGTCCTCGCCGATACCCCAGGAGCAATAGTGTCCCTAATTTGCTGGGAAGTGGCGGTGCGGTCCCCTACGGCACTGCGTAGGATCCTACGGTCTTGGCGTGCATCCGTGCGTCGCTGCGGTCCGGTGCCAGGTCGACGGGCACGTGCACCTTCCGCCGACCACTGGCGACAACATCGATGTACTGTGGAGACCTCACGCCCCACGTGTTGAGCAATTCGGCGGTACGTCCACCCGGCCTCCCGCATGCCCACTATACGCCCTCGCTCAAAGTCCGTCAATTGCACATACGGTTCACGTCCACGCTGTCGCGGCATGCTACCAGTGTTAAAGACTGCGATGGAGCTCCGTATGCCACGGCAAACTGGCTGACACAGACGGCGGTGGTGCACAAATGCTGCGCAGCTAGCGCCATTCGACGGCCAACACCGCGGTTCCTTGTGTGTCCGCTGTGCCGTGCGTGTGATCATTGCTTGTACAGCCCTCTCGCAGTGTCCGGAGCAAGTATGGTGGGTCTGACACACCGGTGTCAATGTGTTCTTTTTTCCATTTCCAGGAGTGTATATTTTTTGGATAGTTTCTTGATGCAAAAATTACTTATCGGTTAGCGTTTGAATAATTAGCTACTCAAAATTTAGATAAAAAGATTAACACTTGCTGTTATTTGGGATCCATTTTAGAAATCGAGGGAAAATCAGAGTCAGAAATCAATAAAAGAATTAGTAGCCGACGGAGGGTCATTGGGATGCTTAACTCAGTCTTATGGAGCAGGAATGTAATAATATACAAATCCATATTAGAGAGTGTGGTTCTGTATGGATCGGAGACCTGGACAATTAACGTGAAGCACATTAAAAAATTACAAGCTCTAGGGATGGACTTTTGGAGAAGATCGGCAAGAATCTCCAGGAAAGAAAAGATAAGGAACACCGAAGTAATAAGGAGAATGGAAATAAAAGGAAGAATATATGACGTAATGGATAGGAAGAAATTACAGTGGTACGGGCATGTACAACGAATGGAGGAAGCCAGAATACCAAAATTGATACTGGAGTGGGAACCGGAGGGGAGAAGAAGAAGAAGAGGAAGACCTGTGACCACCCGGCACACAATGAGGAGAACGGGCGCAGAGGAAGAGGACACACAAGATCGAAACACCTGGAGGAATACTTTGAGAATATAGTTTAAGAACGTTTATTTTTTGTATTGTAATTTACGAGTAAATTATTATGTTGGAGATAAGCCTATGCAATGAGGAAAAGGTCAAAATAATAAAAAAAATTATTTCGGTTGTGTCTACATTAACTAAGCCTTTATTGCGTTAAATATTCGTGGTCAGATAGTGTTTTCTGTCTGGGCCGTAGAGGTCCTTATATTTCGGCATATGGTAATAGTTCATGGTAATAGTGCAGAAGCTCTCCGCTCTCTTCCCGCCATGCAGCGAAAGCGTCCAGTAAGACTTATAGTTACGTTATAAATGGAGTATTTTCAGGTCGTGAATGACATTATAGAATGTAACAATCAGTAAGAATTATCATAGCTCTGGGATTCACAGACTGTCATAAGCCTTAAAATCGTATTACTCAGTTTCAGTTAAATCTTGAAAATTACCTGTTTGTTTCTGTTTGTACTCGCAGAAAGGTCCGCCATGGAAATTACATGGTTAGTTTCTGGGCTAGCCTTCGCAATGAAAAATTAAGTGTTTGTCATTAAGCGAAGTAAGTTATGAGGGACTGTCAACAGTGAAACAGAACATGCAGTTAGCTGTGATAAAGCGCATGCGGAAATCAAACAGAAAATTCGGAGACGTTCCCATCACGGATGGTATGACGCAGTTACAATTAATACAGGACAATAGCATACCTGAAATGGGTGGAAATTATTCTGCTATAAAAACATGTAGACTCAAATCATTCGCTGCAACTCCTGCGTATCTTACACACCTGAATCGAACACTTGGCCACTGCAAACAATGGAAAATTATGACACTGAAGCAATGTCCTGAAAATACAGATGGTTATATTTATTATTCAAGGGTCTTCTAACCACGGGAAGTTGTAATAAATTGGTGGGCCTCAAAATGTGTCTAGATTGTGCATACAAAACTTTTATTTGCTGTAGTGAAGTGAACAACTGACAACAAAATAGCACAGAACAATGTTCAGAAAAAATGACTTGCCTCTAATTGGAAAACTACAAGAAGAAAAGGGAAAAGACTTCCACATCTGAGAACTTTGCTGAGCGTCACTACTGTATTACGACAAGGCGTTGTTTAACGTTGTTTCCAAAATTAATACCTGACGATCCGCTAATTGCGTCATTTATTCATAGACAACGAATGTTCGGTGCCGTCCATGTTGCAGTTTTGATAGCATGATTCCCCATATATAGCCTTCTGATGTAGCTTCTAGGCCACGAAATCGGTCGCTAAACAAATTGTTTACGTGAGCAGCCAACAGTTTATCATTCAAACAGTCTCTAAAAGCTCTTAACCGGTTTACTTCAAATTTTAGCACTACACTCTATTAGAATGTTTATTTCTGAGACAGTCATAAGCTATGTATTTTTTTAAACAACGACGTATAGGTTTTGTATTAAAAACGACTGCGAGAAAGAAAATCATCTGTTGTGCTATTCGATCTATGCGTTGAAAACGGTACTTAACGTACCGTAAATATAAAAATACACAAAAATCCGACTGCGTTTGGTCCCGTTGTCAATCATGTACCACCGATAGTTGGTTGGAGGATTGTCTTACAAGTGCAAGTGCTAGCAGAGATACGGGGAATGGACACTGTGAGGATCTATAGGAACTGAATATTCTTTTGGGCGACAGATTAGCGCCATGCTATCTCTGTATACGACCAAGAAACCTGTCACTCCGATTTGGTTGATGATGTCTCTGGAACTTGATTCGCTTATTTATTACGGCAGCAGAATTCACGGGCAGGGTGCGGTCACTAAATAATTCTTGGAATTCCTGGTGAGCTCAGTAGTGTGTGGACTGTGCGAAAATTTTGAGCTATAGGCTGTGATCCTTACGTTATGTGTTTTGGGGTTAAGTTCATTCTACGTTATATTTTACCGGCGGGTAAATTACGTCACTAAAGGTTTCTTTCTGTTCGTGGTACAGTCATACTTGTTTAGCAAGTTCGATGCAGATCCTTTTTATTTATCAGTATTTCTGAATGCTTTTGTGTGATTTAATTTTGTATTTAGCATTAATATAACTGCTTGTCATTTTACTTGAACAGTTTAAATTTCATTTATACAGTCTTTTATGAAACCTTAGTGAGTCATTTATATCTTACCTAAAGATTTTAAATGGTCTTCTTCCAATTCCCCGAAGGCCTATATGTTATGACTGCCTATTGATTTTTCGATTTGCTGTACTTACAGGTTGATTTCTGATTCATTTTTTCTTTGGAACATGTCTTAATTAAAACCTTCTTGGTATGTTCTAGTAAAAGTCTGGATTACTTACTAAGACATTTGAATTTTGATAAGGAATGCACTCCTCAAGACTGTTCAAAAATCAGGTGAAAGTTTTTTATTTTCAGCTACTGAACTTTTATTGTTTTCTTACATTAAACTGGATTAATTAAAGGTTATGTTGTAAGGGGTATTGCCATATTTGGTATCATAACGTATCGATATTGTACTCCTAACTAATCGATGGCTTCTGACGTTTTAAATGAAAGTCGCTTGCCCAGCATCGCCGGATAAACACGACACTACAGTGGCTGCGGTGTTCCAAATACGATGCAGATTTCCTTTGGACATGCGTGCAGTGTGGTGACTACAGTCGTTATGAAATATATGAAACAAACTCGCAGTTGGGAATAGGGGCAACCGTTGGTGTTGTTGTGGTCTTCAGTCCTGAGAGTGGTTTGATGCAGCTCTCCATGCTACTCTATCCTGTGCAAGCTTCTTCATCTCCCAGGACTAACTGCAACCTACATCCTCCTGAATCTGCTTAGTGTATTCATCTCTTGGCCTCCCTCTTCGATTATTACCCTCCACGCTGCCCTCCAGTACTAAATTGGTGATTCCTCGATGTTTCAGAATGTGTCCTACCAACCGATCCTTTCTTCTAGTCAAGTTGTGCCACAAACTCCTCTTCTCCCCAATTCTATTCAATACCTCCTCATTAGTTATGTGATCTACCCATCTTATCTTCAGCATTCTTCTGTAGCACCACATTTCGGAAGCTTCTGTTCTCTTCTTGTCTAAACTATTTATCGTCCATGTTTCACTTCCATACATGGCTGCACTCCTTACAAATACTTTCAGAAACGACTTCCTGACACTTAAATCTATACTCGATCTTAAAAAGTTTCTCTTCTTTAGAAACGCTTTCCCTGCCATTGCCAGTCTACATTTTATATCCTCTGTACTTCGACCATCATCAGTTATTTTGCTCCCCAAATAGCAAAATTCCTTTACTACTTCCAGTGCCTCATTTCCTAATCTAATTCCCTCAACATCACCCGACTTCATTCGACTACATTCCATTATCCTCGTTTTGCTTTTGTTGATGTTCATCTTATACCATCCTTTCAAGACACTGTCCATTCCGTTCAACTGCTCTCAAGTCCTTTGCTGTCTCTGACAGAATTACAATGTCATCGGCGAACCTCAAAGTTCTTATTTCTTCTCCCTGGATTTTAATGCCTACTTCGAACTTTTCTTTTGTTTCCTTTACTGTTGGCTCAATATACAGATTGAATAGCATCGGGGAGAGGCTACAACCCTGTCTCACTCCCTTCCCAACCACTGCTTCCATTTCATGTCCCTCGACTTTTAAAACTACCATCTGCTTTCTATACAAATTTTAACTAGCCTTTCGATCCCTGTATTTTACCCCTGCCACCTTCAAAATTCGAAAGAGAGTATTCCAGTCAACATTGTCAAAAGCTTTCTCTAAGTCTACAAATGCTAGAAACGTAGGTTTGCCTTTCCTTAATCTTTCTTCTAAGATAAGTCGTAGGGTCAGTATTGCCTCACGTGTTCCAACATGTCTACGGAATCCAAACTGATCTTCCCTGAGGTCGGCTTCTACCAGTTTTTCCATTCGTCTGTAAAGAATTCGCGTTAGTATTTTGCAGCTGTGACTTATTAAACTGATAGTTCGTTGATTTTCACATCTGTCTACACTTGCTTTCTTTGGGATTTGAATTATTATATTCTTCTTGAAGTCTGAGGGAATTTCGCCTGTCTCATACACCTTGCTCACCAGATGGTAGAGTTTTGTCAGGAATGGCTCTTCCAAGGCCGTCAGTAGTTGTAATGGAATTTTGTCTACTCCCGGGGCCTTGTTACGACTCAGGTCTTTCAGTGCTCTGTCAATCTCTACACGCAGTATCGTATCTCCCATTTCATCTTCATCTACATCCTCTTCCATTTTCATTATATTGTCCTCAAGTACATCGCCCTTGTATATACCCTCTATATACTCCTTCCACTATTCTGCTTTCCCTTCTTTGCTTAGAACTGGGTTTCCATCTGAGCTCTTCATATTCATTCTCTCTTCTCCAAAGGTTTCTTTAATTTTCCTGTAGGCAGTATCTATCTTGCCCCTAGTGAGATAAGCCTCTACATCCTTACATTTGTCCTCTAGCCATCCCTGCTTAGCCATTTTGCACTTCCTGTCGATCTCATTTTTTTAGATGTTTATATTCCTTTTTACTTGCTTCATTTACTGCATTTTTATATTTTCTCCATTCATCAATTAAATTCAGTATGTCTTCTGTCACCCAAGGATTTCTACTAGCCGTCGCTTTTTACCTACTTGATCCTCTGCTGCCTTCACTATTTCATCCCTCACAGCTACCCATTCTTCTTCTACTGTATTTCTTTCCCCCATTCCTGTCAATTGTTCCCTTACGCTCTCCCTGAAACTCTCCACAACCTCTGGTTCTTTCAGTTTATCCAGTTCCCATGTCCTTAAATTCCCACCTTTTTGCAGTTTCTCCAGCTTTAATCTACAGTTCATAACCAATAGATTGTGGTCAGAGTCCACATCTGCCCCTGAAAATGTCTTACAATTTAAAACCCGGTTCCTAAACTCTGTCTTACCATTATATGATCTATCTGATACCTTTTAGTATCTCCAGGGTTCTTCCATGTGTACAACCTTCTTTTATGCTTCTTAAACCAAGTGTTAGCTATGATTAAGTTGTGCTCTGTGCAAAATTCTACCAGGCGGCTTCCTCTTTCATTTCTTAGCCCTAATCCATATTCACCTACTACGTTTGCTTCTCTTCCTTTTCCTACTGTTGAATTCCAGTCACCCATGACTATTAAATTTTCGTCTCCCATGGACAACCATTACCTGTATAATGGAATGACGACACTGAAAATTTGTGCAGAACCAGGTCTCGGACCCGGATCGCCTTACCATTTGGCTATACTTCCTTTTTCTTTTTAAATCTTAAACATGGCTGCAATTCAGTAGCTGTTTCAATTTGATGGAGGTAAAAAAAAGCAGCCAACCAGTTACAAACAAAATGTTTATTCAGCCCTTGACCTTAGTTTCCATATATGTAAAAATATTTTCTTCAGGAGTGGGCACTAAAAATGTGTATAAACGGTTACAAACTATTTTAACATACAAAACAAAATATTAGTTATATAAAAAATATTTGTGAGGTTAGCGTACTCACTTGTTAGACCACGTGGTGGTAAATTACATAAGGTGAAGCCGAGCGGCTCTTGTCATTTATAAAATTGATATGAAAACCAGAAACATCTCAAATCATGGATTAAGATAGCAGCCAGATTACATTCAACATTCGTCAGAATAAATGCACAAATGTATTCGTCCACTGGTGCAGCCTCTTGTCTACATAACATTGTAATGGGAGTCAAAAGAATAAGATATTTGTATAACATAGGTTTTTACCATGCCAGAGACAAAGACCAGCTGTTAAAAAGGCACAGGTGCAAGCGATAAGGAAAACTTGGGATGCAGATGGCGCTAAATATATGCGTGCAAGAGATGCGCCTTGCCGGGTTTCATTTCTCGTGGCCTTCCCAGCTCAAGTTTCTTTAGTTGGTATTCCAAAACAAATCTATTTGCAACGCAAGTAATTTTTTATAATGGGATTGTTATCTTCTGCACGCTCAATTTACGTGCAATATCACTCTGCTGTATAAATGTTTTACAGGTAATGTTATATTTAATCTATGTCTCTAACATTATTCCGGTTATTACTGGCCTTTTATAAGAGACTGTCATTTTGCTTTAATGCAAAATTACGTTAATTAACATCAGGAAGATGCAGTGCTAACTCGCATGTATATGGCGCCCTCTGCATACCAATATTTCCTTATCGCTTAAGCTTCCGTAGCGTTACGCGGACGTTTCTCTTTTTTATGACATTTTTTTAGCTCATATTTGCTCTTCTTTCCGGATGTATTTGTAACCGTGGTCCTTTGTAAATAAAACTCAAGCTTCTGCACGCTGAATTTACGCACGGTATTTCCCTGTCAGCAAATGTATTAGAGATGTTATACGTAATGTATACCTGTCAAGTTACTGCATTATTAGTAGCCTTGTAGAAGAAATTGTAGTTCTTACTTTAATGTAAAATGCTGTTACTAAACACAAACAAAGCGTAATTCTTACGCGCACGTATTAAGCGGCCTTTGCATCCCGAGTTTCCCTTTTCTCTTGAGCCTGTACGTTTGAACAATTGGCCGTTGCCTCTGGCATGGTGAATATTTATGTTACCCAAATTCTCTGGACTCCTGTTATAATTTTATATAGACAAGAGGCTTTACCAGTGGGCGAATACATTTGTGCATTTATTCTGACGTACGCTGAGTGTAATCTGGCTGCTATCTCAAGCCATGGCATGTGATGTTTCTGGTTTTTATATAAATTTTATATATGACAAGAGTCACTCGGCTTTAGCTAATGTAATTTACCAACATGTGATGTGACAAATGAGTACGCTTACCTCACAAATATTTTTCTGTTATTAATATTAATTACCTCAAAGATATTTTCTGTTATTAATATTTTATTTTGTATGAAAAATAGTTTGTAACCTTTTATATACATCTTTAGGGCCCACCCCTTCAGAAGAAGATATTTTTACAAGTATCGGAAGATAGGTATGGGCTAAATAAACCTCTGGTTCGCAACTAGTTGGCTGATTTCTTCAACCTCTTCTTTTGTTGATTTCTTCCTTCTTTTTTTCCGTTGTAGCCCTTCCTTGCTCTCACGAATAATGACTTCACCGGCCCGACTTCTTTGACATTAAGAAAACTTAAGTTACAGTGCCTCCTAAACTTTTTTAAATTTTTTGTTTTGTTTTGTTAATCTTTCTTTTCCCTTGGGAATCTGTTGACATGAAAGTAAAGTCTTACGTAATAAAAATTATACTTCCTCGCAAAGAAACTAAATTCAATCTTCGAAATAAGTAATTGAATTAAATTTCTTATGCATGAGTATGAATTTCATTGGAAAACAGATGTACTAGAGTATTTAATTATTTACATCTCTAAAGCTGTATTTGCAAGTAGTATATGTGAGATATGCGTTTCATTTGGCGACGGTTTCTTTGTCATCAAATTTCTGTTTGTCGGTTGTTTCTCTATTTGCCTTATTGTTTTTATATAAGACAGATAAATGGTAAAAACTGTTCTCTTGTCAATTGATTGTTGAGAATCTCTGTTTTTCATGAATGATGTGTTGTTTAAAATCATTTATTGACTCTCCTCCCTTGTTAAAGATGTAGTGGATGAAGCAGTGTATAAACCCTGTGAGTGATCCAGTCTTGGACGCTGGAAACGCTTTAACGTCGATATACATTATTTTCTTGCTGTTGATTTGATTAACACTTATGTCAGTGCTCACTGCACTATATAAAATTTGTCGAGGAAGTCTGTTGTTTCTCATTCGCTGGACATGCCCAATCCATCTGAGTTGGTAACCAACGATGGTGGCTTCTGTACTATATGTACATTTTTGCCTCCTCAAGAAGCATAGTGTTTGATACGAATCATCTCATTTGATGTTCGTAAGGTGTCTAAGATTCTGTTCGTGGAAGCCTTCCAGTTGCTTAAAATCAGAGCGTTATAATGTCCACGGTTCGCAACCATAGAGCAGGTTAGAAACAACAACTGCTCGACACATGATCAGTTTGGTGCATAGTGTTAGATCTTTATTCAGGAAGACCCAATGTAGGAGATGTCCAAAAGCAACGTTCATGGCATGCATCCTGTCATGCACGTTCTCTTCCGATGAGCAAGTAGTTGATAAAACACTTCCTAGATATTCCAGAGGTGTGCTGCAATGCGGATATGGTTCAAATGGCTCTGAGCACTATGGGACTTAACTGCTGTGGTCATCAGTCTCCTAGAACTTAGAACTACTTAAACCTAACTAACCTAAGGACATCACACACATCCATGCCCGAGGCAGGATTCGAAACTGCGACCGTAGCGGTCGCGCGGTTCCAGACTGTAGCGCCTAGAACCGATTGGCCACGCCGGCCGGCGCAGTGCGAATATTGAGATCCTGAAAGACAGTTACAGGAGCTGTCGGTGTTAGTACCTTTGTTTTTTGGACGCTGATGGTCAAGCCAAACCGTTTATCTGCAGTACTGAAACAATTTACAGACAGTTGCTGCTCTGGGGATGAGTGAGCTGGAAAAGCATTGTCATCAGCGTACTGCCGTTCAGTTACCTGAGAGAGACTTGCAAACCTTTCAGAGTGCAGTGTGGACTGGTTAAATAACCCTCCGTCAAATCTGTATTTGAGTTCTACTCCTGCATTGTTTACAGGCGATGCTCCCATAAGCACGGATGCGCGTATGTGCGCTGGACACGAAACACTGACTCTTCATAGTGAGAATAACTGTAATCACTTTCGCTATCAGTATCTACGTGACCTAAACTTATTTTTTATCTACCTCATGTCGAAAGAGATTTCTTGTTGCATTTATCGTTGCTCTGTTTCGTATAACAACGGAAACAATCTTCTTTAGACTTTGAATAAAATGTCTCTTCGCACAAATGTTGTACAGATTTTAAGTTGCGGAGAACGTTCCTATATGCTACCCCAAAATATTCACAATAGATCAAACCAGTGTTGCCAACTCTAAAAACCCCGAGTCGCTAGATTCAATATCAAAAGTCGCTAGAAAGTCGCTAAAACTGATTCTACTAGGGGTGTACTGAAAATTTCGTGCTGTGAATGGTGCAACAGGCCAGTGTGTGTGTGTGGGGGGGGGGGGGGGGGGGGGTGGAATAAAATATTAATATAAATTGTCTCATACGTAATTTCTATACTGTCTTAATTAAATGACGCATCGCTTGCAACAACATACATGTAAAATACGCTACAGTTTAATTAAACATGTTATCATAATTGACGCAATACATAAATTGTTGTTTCAATCACAGTAGTCAAATATACTTGAAATATAGAACTATATTTGTAACAAAAGAAAGCAAGAACTCAAATTAGGTTACATAATATATACATACCGGTACGTGAGCTATTAATCGTCGTCACTCAGAAGATCGAATAACTCTTCTGTTTCATGCTCTGACAGAACTGTAGTTGATGCAGAGGGTTGAATGTCGCTCAAAAGATGATGTTGCAGTTCGACTGGTTTTGTCGCAAACGAGTAACTTTTGTTCGTTGCAATAAGCTCCAATACGTCTGACGGTACGTCAAAAGATGCACAATCTTTATTTTGTTTCTTCAGCTGGTCTCTCAAGATGATCAAAGCATTAATTGTCTTTAACGATTATCTGTTACGTTGTTTAGTTTTTATAATGTTCAAAGAACTGAATATTCTTTCCGCTTCTGCATTTGAATGCGGTAGGCATAGAACAGTCATTGCTAGCTGTGAAATCAAAGAAAAAGGATTCTCCCTTGCGGCATGTTTATACTGCAAAACCTCACTCCAAAATCGAACAGTGTTAGTAGTGTTATTCCACCTAATGAAGTTGATATTATGCCATTCTTGCAGCATACCGTCTATGAAATTGCCACTAAAACCCAATTCTTTGGCTACATCCGCTACAGCATTATTTTTATTCACTTTTCGTGTTTCTTCAACGTTCAGCATTGACATCTTCAACTTTTGTAGTCCTGTCTTCCTCAGTTGCGTGTAATATTACGGTATATTGATGATTTTCACTTATGGACCGTCTGACAGCAACTAAATAAAACACAATTTTAGTGCCATATGCGTTCCGCCTTTATTTTCTGCAAGGCATCATCAGTGGCAGGTTGCGTGGACAATTTCTTACATATTACGTTCCTGTTGCATTTTTGGTGTTATTCTTCTTCTTATGAACGCCAATTTGCGGTTTTTTCCACATTGATGATGCCTTGCAGAAAATAAAGGCGAAACGCGTATGGCACTAAAATTGTGTTTTATTCAGTTGCTGTCAGACGGCTCATAAGTAAAAATTATCAATATACCGTAATATTCAGCATTGACATTTTTTTCAGGATCGTAACGTTACTTGGCAGTCTTGGTTGAATTTCTTTAATGAGTTTCAGACTAAACTGAATGCATATCTTCTTCAAATAAACTTTATTTTCTTCAGACAAACTTAGACAATTTCTGTTCAAACATAAAGCCAAGGTTCGGATTTGCGTACATACATTCTCTTGGAACTGGTGTTGTCAACAAATCAACAGTGGAAAATCTATGTTTTTTCCGAGTGACTGCAAGAGAAATACAAGTGTATCTAGTAATTTAGTGGGGTCATTGTCTTCTCCTTCAAAAGCTTTTATTGCTATTTGTACGTCTCTTAAAGCATGTTTAAGGTAAAACATGTAAAGATGATTTGAGTCGTCACAATACATCTTGTAGAAAAGATCGGCAGTGTAACAATTGTCTTGAGCCTTGAGCCATGGCAAGTGAAAAATATAGCTTTAGTTCTTCCCACTGCTCCAGAATTCTTCGTATTGCTGGTTCAATTGAAAGCCAACGTGTTGCACACACCTTCAAAATTTCTAGTGGCTGCTTTCCACAATTTATTGTCTCATAAACCTTTCTATATTCCTCTTGTCTTTTGGGTGAAATGGAGAAACAATTGTCGGTTTCCCGTACAAGAAACTCTACGTTTCTAGGTATGGTATTCACTGAGGCATGCGAAACTGGAAGCTGAAGAGAGTGACAAATGCAGTGGATCAATACCAAATGCTTCAAACCATATTCTCTCTTGAGTTGTTCGAAAAGCCCATTGTTTATTCCAACCATTGCAGAAGCATTATCTGTGCCAATTTCTACCATATTAGCGATTGGAAGTTTGAGATCTTTCAAAGAACTCGCAAGAACAGCAGCCAGATTTCTTGCATCTGCAGTTTCTACTACAGTGAGTTTGAGAAATGCTGATCTAATGGTTTGGTTGTTTATACTATAGTACCGTATAACGATACCTAGCATTTTAGATATTGATACATCTGTGGATTAATCTATTAGTACACTGTATTTTTGGTTATCTATATCTTCAACCAATGATTGTGTAAAATATGGAGCCAAAACTTCAGTTATAATGTTAGTGCACTTTGTACGATGTAATTGCATGTTTTTAGCGCCCTCATCACCGGAAAACACCTTCTTGCACAGTATTCCTAAATGATCTACAGCTAAAATAGAACAATAGAACAATAAATAAAGAAAGGACGCACTCCGCTCTGCTTGCTATTCTAACTGTAGTTTTCGGAACAATTTTCACAGGTAAGGTGGTGTGTGTTTTTCTTTTTAAATCAATTTTTTGTTTATGCTTAATAGTTTTCGAATGCTTTCTAATATCACACAATTTAGCATAAAACTCTGTTGCACATACTTGACATCCTGCCTTGGATAAGTCTCCAACGACTGGTTTCAGCCACCCATTGAATTCAGGTTCTGCTTCCAACGCTTCCCGATATTTTTGAGCGCACTGCTTCTTCTTCTGCGGTAAATCCGTTATGTAAGCCACCACAACATAAGTTTCACCAATTTATAATCACTGAAAATACATTAAAACTCAGGCGAACTAGAGGACATGAAACAATCTACGCACTCGGTAACTCGGTATCAGTCCTATTGTTCATTGTTTAAAACGTAATAATGTCTGAGATACCCCCCCCCCCCCCCCCCGAATTGTTCTTGCGTTACCACTGTGCATGTGGTAATAATTTGACTGCGAGTTAACATTTCGAAAAATTAGAGGTTGCTGGACAGAAATGTATTTTATTATACTTAATATTACGTATGTTTTTTGTCAATTCGAAAAAAGTTGAAGAATTATAGATCGATGCGCTATCGACGATAACAGGCTAGTGGGTAATGAACAATGAATTGTTCTATAGTCAAGATTTTCTCACTCTGTAGGCAATTCCAACATTCAGGTTTACTAAATGCTGAACAATGCAACATGATCTGCTAAGAACTTAATTTAACTTAGTAAATCTAGAACAAAGTCAGTGCAGTACCCATTCTATAGTTAAAATCGTAGTTTTGTGAATGAAAATACTCGCCCAAAATAGTTTTCATTTGTACTTCAAAAGCCGTCAGTACTCCAAGAGTCGCCAGATAAGTCGCTAAATAATTTTTGTCACTAAAAAGTTTTTTTTGTCGCTAAGACTAAGGCAAAAGTCGCCATTTCTAGCGACAAAGTCGCTAAATTGGCAACACTGTATCAAACATTCCGTACTAGTCACAGAGACAGTTAGTCCGAATCGTGTAGCCGCGACGTGAGCCACGGCCGAGAGAGTGGCATGACATGAATGAGGAAAACTTATATTTATTGAGGAAATTGATTTTATAATATGGTTTTTGATATTTTTACTGCGAGAAAGATTTTTTTGACTGATTTGATGAAGGTATCGTTATGAGGTAATAATTTTCTTTGCTCTAATTGAGCCCGAGCTGCTGCCTGCACACAACTAGACCAATTTGTTATCTAGCACAGAACTTTCCGCTCTTCTCAATTAGGTAACGCTAATGGCTTTTCAGCGTAGATTAACTCAGCTGCTGCAACCTGTTGTAATGTACGATGAACATATATATATTTTGCAATATCCATTCTTTGCAAATCTTAATCACAATGAAGAACGCTTTTCTACATTTGCCAATACACCTTTTAAAGGAATCAGCTTTAACGTAATTTACCACGTCGTCATCAATTTCCCAATATTTATCATTCGCTAGACAAATTTTCACAATTGCAATTTAGAATGCATTCACATTACGTGCACCCATTCCACAGGGAGTTCACCTGTAATTAATTTGCCGCTCAGTAAATGGGACGCGCCTTTTTAGTTGCTTTGAGCAAGTTTTTCATTGCTACAGACGTGCCGAAAGAGAGAAATAATTTACATTTCAGATTTCGAGGGACTTCCTTTCATATGACCGGAAATCAGTTAAGGTTTTGTGAAATTTCATGTTAGAGAAGTAACGAAGTACGAAACACGGTGTTACAATTTTTGAAGGGAACTGAGGTAGAATCTGGTTTTCTCAATTATGCGGTTCTGTACATTTTCTTGGAAATCAGGCTATGAGATTAACTTCTGCTTCAGTTCATTGTTTTAATAGACGCAACATCAGAAGCAACCTTTCAGACAAGCTAAGCAAATCAATTGCCAATGGAAAATCAATAAACAAAAGAAACTTTCAACGAGTTTTAGTATGTCATCCGAGAGGGCTAATGTTCCTTTGTTAGACACTTTCTGATGTCGTCTTTAGCAGAATTAATCGTAGGAACTTCGTTTATTTAACGTTATGATACGGAACATTGTCGAGAATTTGTACAGAGTTACGTTTTAAACTGATAATAACCTCTCCTGTCAGCCCTTTTCATAATTCTGTAGCTTAAATTTACTTGATTTGACTTCCACGTGACAAGCACAAAGCCATTTTCACCGCCTTGATGAGTTATTAGTAGGCGTTGTCCCTTTCGAACAGTTTTGAAGAGACAATGTTGTATTTCCACTCCCTAATTTCCCCACCGATGATAAAATAAAACTTCCATCAACGTAAATAATGTCTGTTTTCCTCCCTACTTTTTTAAATTGCTTCAAATACGCAATTCATTTTTTCTCGGATGTCGCTTCTCTCTAACAATATGAACTTACGTGACTTTCCTTTCAAACGGAAATCTAAACCCTCTAACTACCGCCTTCCACTAGGGTTACTAAGTCGAAAGCTTATAGCTTCTTTCAAATTTTGTTAATTACCTCCCACCGTAGAGACAAGTTTGTCAGTTAGATAAATGTTATAAAAGATTCTTCTACCAAGAACCTCACCTTGTCTATAACCGTTTTAGGTTCAAGTTTTTTTATCTGGAGTTACAAAATTCCTCCTCCGCTAGCTTCTGATAGGGTGCCTTCCCTTTTAATTCTGGACAGAGCTGTGCGAAAAGCTTGTGGCCACTTTGGATTTTAGCTGAAATTGCTGCACCGGGATATTTCGTCCTTGAGAGGACTCATTTTCCATAAACATTGAAACATAATTTTAATTGAGTCAACTTAGGTTTCTTGGTGAAACACTGTAAATAAACTAAACAAACACTGTTTCTTGCTTTGTTTCACAAAGTTAATTATGGCTACTGCACAACTTAAAAATGGTCTTATGACCCGAAACCTACGCTATGCAGTAACCGTAATAAAAATTTGCAAAACAAGACAAAAAACAGTGTTTATTTAGTTAATTAAAGCGTTATGTACATTCTCCTGGTACTGACGGGTCAGTTTTCTCCTCTTCAATTTTGAAGTAGTAATTGGTGTCATAATTTCAACCTGACCTCACTGTGCGCTAGCAATATAAAAAATACAAAGAAAGGGGGAACTTTTACTGTACTCACAACGGACGCATGTGGCAAACTGAAGGCAGCCAAATGTGTCAGTGGAAGGTGAGGGCAAGAAATCGCGTATATGTTACAAATCGCAGTGACTGAGGAGTTGCGGACAGCGCAATAACAACTTCACAGAATCTGGCTGCGTTTCCAGTCACAACGAGAAGTCGCAAGCAGCATTTAACATTCAACGCCGTGAACCACCCGTTGGCCGAATGTCGTACCTCTTTCTGTGAACCATGTTTATTGATAGCGAGCCTATCTACGATTTCAATGGTAAGTCGAAACACAAGTCACAAAATAACTAAAGGAGCAATTAACATTCAACACTTTGTGCCATCAGTTGGCAGAAGTTCGTACCTGCTTCTAAAAACCTTTGTCTCCTACTTATGGTCGAAGAAATGGACCAACAAGCTGATCCGCTCTGAGAAATATTTTATACTCGGCTGAGAACTGGTGAAGCCAACAAACGTGAATGCCAAATAAAGATTGCGGCAATACAATGGTGAGCCAAAGGAACTGACACACCTGCCTAATATCGTGTAGGGCCCCCGCGAGCACGCAGAAGTGCCGCAACACGACGTGACATGCACTCGAAGTGCTGGAGGGAACTGACTCCATGAATCGTGGGGAACTGCCCCTAAATCCATAAGAATACCAGAGGGTGGAGATCTCTTCTGAACAACACATTGCACGGCATCCCAGATATGCTCAATGATGTTTATGTCTCGGAAGTTTAGTGACCAGAGAAAGTGTTAAACTCAGAAGAGTGTTCGTGGAGCCACTCTGTAGCAATTCTGGACGTGTGAGGTGGCACATTGTCCTGCTGGAATTGCCCAAGTCCGTCCGAATTCTTAATGGACATGAATGGATGCAGCTGATCATACAGGATGCTTACGTACGGGTCACCTCTCAGAGTCGTATCTAGAGGTATTAGTGGTCCCATATCGGTCCAAGTGCACACGCCCCTTACCATTACAGAGTCTCCGCCAGCTTTAACAGTCTCCTGCTGACGTGCAGGGTCCATGGATTCATAAGGTTGTCTCCATGAGCGTACACGTCCACCCACTCGATACAATTTGAAACGAGGCTGGTCCGACCAGGCAACAAGTTCCCAGTCGTCAACAGTCCAATGTCGGTGTTGACGGGCCCAGGCGAGGCGTAAAGCTTTGTGTCGTGCAATCATCAAAGATATATAAGTGGGCTTTCGGGTTGGGTTGGGTTGGTTGGGGGAGGAAACCAGACAGCGAGGTCATCGGTCTCATCGGATTAGGGTAGGACGGGGAAGGCAGTCGGCCGTGCCCTTTCAAAGGAACCATCCCGGCATTTGCCTGGAGCGATTTAGAGAAATCACGGAAAACCTAAATCAGGATGGCCGGACGCGGGATTGAACCGTCGTCCTCCCGAATGCGAGTCCAGTGTGCTAGCCACTGCGCCACCTCGCTCGGTGGGCTTTCGGCTCCGAAAGTCCACTCGAATGACGTTTCGTTGACTGGTTCGCCCGCTGACACTTGTTGATGCCCCAACATTGAAGTCTGCAGAGATTTGCGGAAGGGTTGCACTTATGTCACATTCAACGATTTTCTTCAGCCGTCGTTGATCTCTTTTTTGCAGGATCTTTTTTGAGGCTTAGCGATGTCGGAGATTTGATGTTTTACCAGGTTCCTGATATTCACGGTACATTTGTGAATTGGCCGTACGGGAAAATTCCCACTTCATCACCAACGCAGAGGTTCTGTGTCCCATCGCCCGTGCGCCAACTGTAACACCACGTTCAAGCTCACTTAAATCACGGTTACCTGCCATTGTAGCAGCAGTAACCAATCTAACAACTGCGCCAGACAAATTTTTCATGCCGTGTTTAAACACACTGAAAGGAAATTTCAGAAAATATGTGAGGTAATGGAGAATGCTCCGATGAGTATTTTGATGCCTATTACACACATATGTCGGACATGAACTACTAAAATTGGTGGTAAGGTCATCGGTCCCTAGGCTTACACACTATTTAGTCGAACTTAAGCAACTTACGCTAAGGACAACACATCACCCATGCCTGAGGGAGGACTCGAGCCTCCGACAGCGGGAGCCGCATGAACCGTGGCAAGGCGCCAAGACCGCGTAGCTTCTGCGGCCGAAAATAAACTACTAAAAATGCAATCTGGTATCTACTACATTACTTTTACCTAATTTTGAACAATGGTATTCACAAGACGTGATTTGTTTCCAGACGTTACAATGCGCAGTTAAACTTTTGCGTGCGTTTTCAAATCTATTCCTGATGTCAACTTTAAGCTGGAAGAGCAGTACTTTCCACTGTTTTCGCATCCACATCGTCAACCCTCATGCCCCACAACCTTCCAATCTAAGCATTTGATCTTCCCAAGTTAGTGGTAAACTGCTGTACCTTTCTGCGCATGGGCAGAGACCACGCACGTCTGGGGCGGTGGGTTGATTCTCATATTAATAATAATTAGTCATAGGAGGAAATTGGAGTTGTTGTAAATATTGTTCGCCGTCTTTTACGAGAGCTTGGCAACTATTTCTGTGGTCAGCCAGAAAGCGGTGGAGAAAATACTGACCATAATCAGTCCATACTCTTGTCCAGCGCACTGAAAGAAATGTTTCTACCCTCTATTTGCTCAGTGGGATCAGAACTATGATTATAAATGAAGATTTTGGGTTCTAATTGATACATATATTTGGTAAAGTTTCACACACACACACACACACACACACACACACACACACACACACAACATTGTAATATTCATTATGTTCATACAGACAGTAAATCGCTCTATCCTAAACAGCACTATGAGCAGTTCAGAGGTGACCTCTACGATAAGTTCCTGCTAAATTGTCTTTCGCTCTGACTACTGATAATCAAAATAAATGCTCGCCACATAAGGGGAAAATAATTGTCGCCACTTGCCCCATGGATTTGTTTACATATGGGCGGCACACTAACAGTTGCTTTTGCGAAATCTAAGCGATTCAGGACAGTGTACAGTCGTCTGCGAGTTCACTTTCTGTTATTACTGAAAATAAGCGTTTATAACAGCCTGTCTCTGACGTCTTTCGAGGCAATGCGCACCCCGGCGTTTGACCGACGCGGATCTTACGGTGGCTGGGTGCAAAGTGAAGTCTAGTTTTGCCTGTCGGCCTGTATTTATATATGTGGCGCCCTGTGCCCAAGGTAGCAGTCTCTAAACGGCCGCTTTCTCGGACGTACAATATTTAATAACAATGTTATGAATCAATTTAGAATCTTCGTAATTTTTGCATGCATGTAGGTAGGTTGGTTAAAATCATAGAAAAAGTTTCAGCTCGCATGCATTAAGACTTTGCCTTCTAGAATTTTTAGAACGGAACAGACAGTAGAACATGACCTCTGAACTACAACATTAAGAGACCTTGTATTGGTTGTTGTTACCATCAAGGTCATAAGACTTCTTATAGCTGTATTATTTAATAGGTTTCATCACGTGCTGTAACCAAAATTTTCTAGTATTAATTTAACAGATGCTTAATCTGCTGTAAATAAAGGTGTTTTTGTTCCATATTTATTTTTCAGTAAAAAAACTCGAAAACTATTAGAGGTAGTTTAATGGGATCACTTAGTTATTATTCTTATGTTGAACTGAAGCGTCATACAAAATTTCACATTTCTAAGTCTAATATTTAGCCCCTTCAATTTTTTTTAAAAGACGTGGATTCTGACCAAAATATTGTTTTAATTAGATTGAGACTTGTACGAGTTAATTCTGACATGCATCTGCACATTATGACCAGTTTCTGGCTTCCTAGCTCTGTTATTTAGGGCCACTTATTTTTTTTCTTAATACGATGTATTTCGGTAAAATTATTGACCTAATCAATGTGAGACTTGATAGTTTAAACATTATTACACTAAAGCATATGTTGACAAAGTTTGAAAAAGCAATTTTAACTTTCAATTTCATTGTTAATTGTGGCGCAATACTTGTGTGCTACGCACCGACGCGTCATGGTAACTTGGCGTAGTAGAAGTGAACAGGGGTAAGTTGCGGCACACTCGCTCGCCTCTATATCTCACACACGATACAGCGCTTGTTTCGCCAGCCACGCAATATGGCTACCTGGCTCGTTAGCAGAGGTGTGTGGCAAAATGGCTGGCAATCGCTACTGTAGTTATCAAGCGAGGTTGTGCAGTTTTGTTTCGATTCGCTTCGCCCACGCTAAGAAATTTACGTTAGAATTTAGAGTTATCCAGGGACCACGAACGACTCGGAGAAGTGAAGTGGAGCCGGAGTTGCCGTTTATATTACCATTTTATAGTGATTTAGGATAGACACGAAGTTCATTGTTGGTTGGTTGGTTGATGTAAGGGGCCGGGCAGATTGGGGAAACAGCGAGGCCATCGGTCGTACCGTGTTAGGAAAGGATGGGGAAGGAAGTCGGCCGTGACCTTTCAAAGAAACCATCCCGACATTTGCCTGAGGAAGTTTAGGGAAATCACGGAAAACATACATCAGGATGGCCAGACGCGGGTTTCAACCGTCGTCCTCCCGAATGTGAGTCCAGTGTGCTAACCGCAGTACCACCCCACTCGGTGAAGTTCACAGTAGCAGTTGCAATACAGTGGGTTCCATTTTATGATTCTGAGTTATTTATGAAATAATTATATGCATAATTAAACTTTTTAACTTCTGAACAGATTGACATACGTACCTACTGTTATGTTAAGAGGTCATTTTAATTTAAATGTTCAGGACAAATCTGTTATACAGTTATATTCAAGTCCTTTGTCATTTCATATAATCTAACTCTCCTTCATATAATTTGTAGCATGAGTTATGGTAATCAGTCTGAAGACTCATGGACGTAAAACGAATTGTATTGGAGCAATGGAGAGATCCATACAAGCGATTTGGCGTCAGTGAAAAATGTAATATATTCTGTAAAGTAACCAACAGTTACCAAGAACCCCGTTTCCGAACAAGTTTAATAAATTACACTGAAGAGCCAAAGAAACTGGTACACCCGCATAATATCCGTAGGGCCCCCGCGAGCACGCAGAAGCGCGGCAACACGACGTGGCAATCTAACTTAAACCAACTTACGCTGAGGACGTCACACACACCCATGCCCGAGGGGATACTTCGGGGGATCCACGGCACACGGCTCACTCCATTACAGATCTCCGCAAGCTTCAACAGTCCCCTGCTGACATGCAGGCTGTATCCATACCCATACACGTCCATCTGCTCGATACAATTTGAAACGAGACTCGTCCGACGTGGGCAACATGTTTCCAGTAATCAGCAGTCCAGTGTCAGTGTTGATGGGCCCAGGCGTGGCGTAGAGCTTTGTGTTGCGCCGTCATCAAGGGTACATGAGTAGGCCTTCGGTTCCGAAAGCCCATATCGTTGATGTTTCGTTGAATAGTCCGCACGCTGACACTTTTTGATCGCCCAGCATTGAAATCTGCAGCAATTTGCCGAAGGGTTGCATTTCTGTGACGTTCAACGATTCTCTTCAGTCGTCGTTGGTCCCGTTCTTGCAGGATCATTTTCCGGGCTCAGCGATGCCTGAGATTTGATGTTATACCAGATACCTAATATTCACGGTACACTCGTGAAATGGTCGTACGGGAAAATGTCCACTTCACCGCTACCTCGGAGATATTTTGTCCAATCGCTCGTGCACCGACTATAACACCGCGTTCAAATTCAATTAAATCTTGATAACTTGACATTGTAGCAGCAGTAACCGCTCTAACAACTGGGTCATACACTTGTTGCCTTATGGAGGCGTTGCCGACCGCAGCGCCGTAATGTGCCTGTTTTCATATCTCTGTTTTTGAATACGCATCCAATACCAGTTTCTTTGGCGCTTCAGTGTATAATTCCCGTTTATTTTAAATTTATGTTCTGCAAGTGTTCGTGAGCATACTGAAGTCGAATGCAGTTACTGCTAAATACAGCAGTACATTTTCCGCAGGAGAACTTCCCGACACAGAGACACTCATAATATTGATCGAATTGCTTGGTATATCGGTCGTGTGTGGGCTGTCGAGGCCATTGCAGCCAATATCGCAGCGGTCCGTCGGTCGCTCTTGTGCGCGGCCTTTACGGTCGCGAAGCTTTCAGACAGCTGGGGCGGAGTATAAAGGGCACGCGTGAAGAGCGGCCGGTGGTGTCGCGCTGTGGAAGCGGCCGCTACCTCATTAGCAGGCTGCGCGTGGCAGCTCGCACAGTCCCGCCGCACGGCAGCCAGGTGCGCCAGCAGGTGAGCGCGGCTTCTGCGGCGTGCGGCGGATCTGCATTCCTCCACATCTACACCATACCCCGGAAGTCACGAAATGGTGTAAGGTGGAGGGTACTTTCTGTACCACTAACTGAGCCCTCCAACCGTGTCGCACTCGCGAGCAGCGCATGGGAAGAATGATTGTCGGTAAGCCTTTGTATTGGCTCTAATTTCACGAATTTTGCCCTCGTGGTCATTACGCGAGACTTATGGAGGGGGACGTACTATGTTGTCCGACTCTCCCCGGAAAGTACTTTCTCGAAATGTCAGTAGTAAATCTCTCCGTGGTGCCTATTTTGTAACGTCTGCCAGTGGACTTTGTTGAGCATCTCCGTAACGCTCTCACTACGGGTAAAACATTACCGTTACGAAACGCTCCGCTCTGCGTTGGATCTTCTCTGTCTCTTCTACCAATCCTACGTGGTAGTGATCCCAGACAGCTGAACAGTGCTCAAGAATGGTCGAACAAGTGCCTCGTAAGCCACTTCCTTCGTGAATGAGTTACATCGCCTTAAGATTCTTCCTATGAATCTGAGTCTGGTATCTGCTTTCCTCACTATTTCTTTTATGTGGTCATTCCACTTAAGGTCGCTCTGGATAGTTATTCCTAGATATTTTATGGTAGATGCTGTTTTGAGCGGTTTGTCGCCATCAATAATGTAACCGTAAAGCAGCGGATTTCTTTCCTATGTATGCGCAATACTCCAAGATGCTACTCCAGGCGAGTGTAAAATGAATGTGCGCAACGGAAAATAATAAACGCTAAAATGAAGATTTGGCCCTGTCAGACTACCACCTGAAGCCGGTGTTAGGATCGCTTTATCCTATAATTACAATCTAAACATAAATGAATGATGAACGCAACTAATCCTACTAAATGATAAACTTTGTTCCTGCTTATATATTTATTGTAGATTAAAAAAACTTTATATTACAAAGTTTACATTTCCTAGGTAAAATTACTAATCAATTGGCCAACTCTGCGCCTTATTTTGACTGCACGGTCTAATATCAATAACGCGCAATGACTGATATCATGTACGCACCAAACGCTAGAAGACACTACTTTCAAAGATGATCTACGGTGGTGTGGAACCTCAGTGAAAATAAACTAACGTGATCACAGCTGTTTAGCTTTTATAGCCCTAATAAGCCGTAGCAATTTGCAATATCACCGCATGTACTGCGTCCGGTGCGTCGAAGTGATGGTTCTCGTACTGGTCTGCGAAGATGGATGAACTCCAGCCACAAATAAACTCTTTCAAACACTAGGACGGCAGAAGGCGGTCCTCTGACTAATATACTCTAATATTGTCTTCTCCTATCTGTGTTCTACAGACGAGAAACGCAAACTCCCAGCCACAAGGACGGAGTTCAGATAACGTCTCAACGTAAGTATAGGCATAGGAAGTGCTCTGAATTACTGAACGCTACATACTCAACGACGACTTCCAACCCGGAGGTGAAGTCCACAATAAGAATAGATTAGGTTCGCAACAGTACAGTGCCTAACTGTTCTAGCTATAAACTCTCCTGAGAGCAAAGACAGCAAGTTCGTCCGTACCAACAAAGCTGATATCGAGCGACCGTCACACACGGCCCCTCACAAGGGAAGACCTCGTCTCTCCACTGCTGGCCTCCCACGGAATATTCTCCCTCTCTACAGATTCTTCCAAACGCCGACCAATCATATTTTAGTCTTTTGTCGTCCAGTGCGTAAAGTTTGCGAAGCAAAACCTATACCCTTACAATGGCACGCTTCTGAGTAAAAATCCTTGGAAGTAACCCAGCCTGCGTGGTTTCCGAGGTGACAGTTCCTTGTTCTCTCAGCTACATCCAAGATTTTCGTAGTTTCCGACGTGTAATCTTTTCCATCCGGCTACAACACCAGCCGGTCGCGACTCTATTCCGTGCGAGCGCTCAGCTGTCCCTACGTCCATTTCGCTACTTCCTGTGTTTAAGCAGGACCAACACACCTGTGTGGGCCTTCCACCCAGGGCTTAAGTTCCGCCTGCCATTTCATTTCCACTGTCGCTCCAACCTCTACTAGTATGATAATAAAGGCACTCCGTCACCTTTCATGCAGTAAGTGTTAACAATTATTTATAAGGCATACATGACAATGTCAGTCTCCTTTATATATTCATAAGTACGATGTACAACCTATCACATGATATCTAATTGTGTTTGTAGATCACGGCAAAGTATGTGGATGGGTGCTTGTAAGGTGCGAAATTATAACCGCCTTACGTTACATTTACTTACGTTCAGGGTCAACTGCCAGAGCCTGGAGGTCGTTCTGCAAATGGCGTTGCTACTTTGTTATAGACAACCTCATCAGCTGTGGACAGCCTTAAAGGTCGTCCGACGCGTTCTACTAAATTATTTATACATATTGTAAACAGTAAGGGTCCTAGCACGCTTCGTTGGGGTACTGCAGAAATTACGTTTACATCTGCCCATTTTGTTTCTTTAAGAGCGACGTGTTGAGTTCTATCTGCAAAGGAATCTTGAATCCAGTTGCAGACCTGCCCCGATACTCCATAACCTCGTTTTTTTTTTTTCACTAAACGACAGTTCGGGACGGTGTGAATGCCTTCCTGAAGTCACGCAACACGGAATCAACTTGAACGCCGTTGTCTGCGACGCTCTGGATCTTATGTAGGAACAGAGCGAGCTGAGTTTCTTAGGATCTCTGTTTACGGAATCCATGTTGATTTTTATTGAGAAAGTTTTCATTCTTCAGAAACGTCAAAATTATTGAGCATAAAACATGTTCCATACTTCTAGATTGGCGTCAACGATATAGGTCTGTAATTTTGTGCATCTGTCGTAAGGTCCTTCTTAAAAACGGGGATGACCTGCACTTTCTTCCAATCGCTAGGTACGCTTCGTTGCTCAAGTGATCTACGATAAATTACTGCTAGAAGGGAAGCAAGTTCTTCCGCATAATCTTTGTAGAATCTTATAGGTATCTCATGACGTCCTGACGCCTTTCCACTACTAAGCAATTGTGATTCTTTTTCTATTCCGCTATCGATTATCTCAATATCTGCCACTTCGACTTTCGTACGACGATTGAAAGGAGGGACTCTGTTACTACCTTCCGCGGTGAACCAATTTCGGAAGACTGGATTCAGTATTTCGCCCTTCTCTCTGTTATCTTACGTTTCCGTGCCAGTATGGTCACTGAGTGAATGAATAGATGATTTTGACCCACTTACTGCTTTTACATACGTTCAAAACATCTTAAGGTTTCTACTCAGATCGGTTGACAAAGTTTTACTTTCAAGGTCATTGAACGGTTCTCTCATTACACTCCTTACGCTCATTATCACGTGGTTCAACTTTTGCTTCTCAGATAGGTTTTTAATTCTGTTGAATCTCAGATGTTCTCTTCGTTTGTCAGTTTTCTAAGACGGCTATTAAACCGTGGTTGGTCTCTCCCATCCATTACGACCTTAGTCGGAACACACTTGTCTAGGGCAAATTGCACGATGCCTTTGAATTTTTTCTATTTGTTCTGTACATCTCCGTCCACATCACCGAATATTTGATGCTGAGTGCTCAGGTACTCTGAAACTTGTATCCTGTCACTCTTGCTAAGCAAAAATATCTTCCTACCTTTCTTAACATTCTTTTAAGACCGGATGTCATAGATTCTCTCACAGCATTATGATCACTTGTATCTTCACCCATGTCAGCTGATTCAGTAAGTTCAGGTATGTTTGTTGCCAGCAGGTCCACGACGTTAACCTCTCCAGTTGGCTCTCTAACTGTCTGCTCAAGGTAATTTTCGGACAAGACATCCAGAACAATGCCACACGAATCCCCGTCCCTGGCACCAGTTCTGATAGCATGACACTCCCAATCTGTATCTCGTAAGTTGAAGTCACCCCCTATTACAATGACATGTTGTTGTTGTTATGATCTTCAGTCCAGAGACTGGTTTGATGCAGCTCTCCATGCAGCTCTATCCTGTGCAAGCTTCTTCATCTCCCAGTACTTACTGAAACCTACATCCTTCTGAATCTGCTTAGTGTATTCATCTCTTGGTTTCCCTCTACGATTTTTACCCTCCACGCAGCCCTCCAGTACTAAATTAGTGATCCCTTGATGCCTCAGAACATGTCCTACCAACCGATCCCTTCTTCTAGTCAAGTTGTGCCACAAACTCCTCTTCTCCCGAATTCTATTCAATACCGCGTCATTAGTTATGTGATCTACCCATCTAATCTTGAGCATTCTTCTGTAGCACCACATTTCGAAAGCTTCTATTCTCTTCTTGTCTAAACTATTTATCGTCCCCGTTTCACTTCCATACATGGCTGCACTCCATACAACTACTTTCAGAAACAAATTCCTGACACTTAAATCTATACTCGATGTTAACAAATTTCTCTTCTTCAGAAACGGTTTCCTTGCCATTGCCAGTCTACATTTTATATCCTCTCTACTTCGACCTTCATCAGTTATTTTGCCCCCCAAATAGCAAAACTCATTTACTACTTTCAGTCTCTCATTTCCTAATCTAATTCCCTAAGCATGAGCCAACTTAATTCGACTACATTCCGTTATCCTCGTTTTGCTTTTGTTGATGTTCATCTTATATTATCCTTTCAAGAAACTGTCCATTCCGTTCAACTACTCTTCCCTTTGCTGTTTCTGACAGAATTACAATGTCATCGGCGAACCTCAATGTTTTTATTTCTTCTCCATGGATTGTAATACCTACTCCGAATTTTTCTTTTGTTTCCTTTACTGCTTGCTCAATATACAGATTGAATAACATCGGGGATAGGCTACAACCCTGTCTCACTCCCTTCCTAACCGCTGCTTCCATTTCATGCTCCTCGACTCTTATAACTGCCATCTGGTTTCTGTACAAATTGTAAATAGCCTTTCGCTCCCTGTATTTTACCCCAGCCACCTTGAGAATTTGAAAGAGAGTATCCCAGTCAACATTGTAACAAGCTTTCTTTAAGTCTACAAATGCTAGAAACGTAGGTTTGCCTCTCCTTAATCTATCTTTTAATATAAGTCGTAGGGTCAGTATTGCCTCTAATGTTCCAATATTTCTACGGAATCCAAAACTGATCTTACCCGAGGTCGGCTTCTCCAGTTTTTCCATTCGTCTGTAAAGAATTCGCGTTAGTATTTTCCAGCCGTGACTTATTAAACTGATAGTTTGATAGTTTTCACATCTGTCAACACCTGCTTTCTTTGGGATTGGAATTATTATATTCTTCTAGAAGTTTGAGAGTATTTCGACTGTCTCATGCATGTTGCTCACCAGATGGTAGAGTTTTGTCAGGGCTGGCTCTCCCAAGGCTGTCAGTAGTTCGAATTGAATGTTGTCTATGCCCGGGGCCTTATCTCGACTTAGGTCTTTCAGTGCTCTGTGAAACTCTGCATGCAGTATCATATCTCCCATTTCATCTTCATCTATATCCTCTTCCATTTCCATAGTCTTGTCCTCAAGTACATCGCCCTTGTGTAGACCCTCTATATACTCCTTCTACGTTTCTGCTTTCCCTTCTTTGCTTAGAACTGGGTTTCCATCTGAGCTCTTGATATTTATACAAGTGGTTCTCTTTTCTCCAAAGGTCTCTTTAATTTTCCTGTAGGCAGTATCAATCTGACCCCTAGTGAGATAAGCCTCTACATCCTTTTCTGAGACGTTTGTATTCCTATTTGCCTGTTTAATTTCCTGCATTACCCCTGTTTGATTTTGTATTTATAACCCTGTATTCACCTGACCAGAAGTATTGTTCCTCCTGCCACCGAACTTCACTAATTCTCACTATATCTTACTTTAACCTATCCATTTCCCTTTTTAAATTTTCTAACCTACCTGCCCGATTAAGGGATCTAACATTCCACGCTCCGATCCGTAGAAAACCAGTTTCCTTTCTCCTGATAACGACGTCCTTCTGAGTAGTCCCCGCCCGGAGATCCGAATGGGGGACTATTTTACCTCTGGAATATTTTACCCAAGAGGACGCCATCATCAGTTACCCATACAGTAAAGCTGCATGCCCTCGGGAAAAATTACGGCCGTAGTTTCCCCTTGCTTTCAGCCGTTCGCAGTACCAGCACAGCAAGGCCGTTTTGGTTAGTGTTACAAGGCCAGTTCAGTCAATCATCCAGACTATTGCCCCTGCAACCACTGAAAAGGCCGCTGCCCCTCTTCAGGAACCACACGTTTGTCTGGCCTCTCAACAGATACCCCTCCGTTGTGGTTGCACCTACGGTACGGCTATTTGTACCGCTGAGGCACGCAAGCCTCCCCACGAACGACAAGGTCCATGGTTCATGGTGGGGGGGGGGGGGGGGAATTGTTAACGATATAACGATATTCTGCAAATTCTGTCTGAAGCACTCTACAACTAGAGTTCTTGACCCAGGCAGCCTGTAAAGGTATCCGATTACCATTTTTGACCGATCTTTATTACTTCGATACACCCAGATTAATTCACAATCGGAATCCGTGATAATCTCGCTAGATTTTATCGGATTATTTACTGCAATAAACACGCCGCCGCTATTTGCGACTAACCTATCCTTACGATAAATATTCCGATCTGAATTTAGGAACCCTTTGTCATTAATGTCCAGGTTGAACCACCTTTCCTATTCCTAAAACTACCTGTGCGTTACGAACTTCAGTAAGCGATACTAATTCTGGGATATTTCCTTGGATGCTCAGGCAGTTTAGTAAAATCACATTAACCTTTACTGTATCTGGTCTGCGACGACGAACATTCTCTGAGGACAATGTGGCTAATTTATGAGGCAAATCGTCTTTGATCCCAATGGAGGGCTCTCTAACCTCAAAAAGCCCCAGGTGCACGCCACACATACTCCACTACCCTAGTAGCCGCTTCTTGCATGTATTGCACGCGTGAACTATTAAGGGGGACACTATAATCCTGCCCCCTATAATGGAGGTCGAGAAATTCGCGTCCGATACCGTCACAGAGTCGTGTGGCTCGCTAGTTTACACATTCCACTCTGCTCCAAACCAGGGGACCACAATCAACCCTGGGTACGATGCTACAAATAGACGGCTTAGCCTGCACCCCGCGTACGATGATAGCTGCCTTCACAAAATCAGTCATCCTCCGAGAGGAGCCGAGGGCGGCCTCAGTACCCAAGCGGCAGGAGTCATTGATGTTCACCCGCTCAACATTGGAGCTCCCAAGGACAAGCATACTCGCCCTCTGCAATTGTCCGGAATGGGCAGAAAAATCGGCAGCTGGTCCGACAGGAGAGGCATCCCGTGCTGGCTCAGAGTTATCATCAACACTGGGCAGCACCTCGTACCTACTGGTTAAGGCATAGGGAGCCAGCCACGTGAGCCGCTCCCTATTTCGCCTTCCACCTAGTACCACACACACCTCCCCTGCACAGTAAACATATGGCGGCCTATGCAGAACTGCGTTACGGTATATTTGCCATTGACGACTTCTGCAGTCTGAGAACTGCCAGTGCATTCGAAAGTTACGTGTTTATTTCTATTGTCTATTGTCAAACCACAATTTATGAAATATGTTTATATTTTATTAATAGGATTAAGTAGGAATAATTAATATTTGTCATGTTGGAAATAATTGTGGTATCAGGGAATGTCTGCACCAAAGTATTGTTGGCAAGAGAGACCGCACATTGATATAATTTTAAAAAGGGCGGGAGAGACAGCGTATGGATACATTTTAAGAAAAGAGCGGGAAAGACCGCGCATTGATACATTTTGTAGTGGTAGCAGGGATTGTCTGCACCAGAAAGCATTGTTGGCACAAGAGACCGCACTTTAGCGTTCGTAGGAAGTCAGCAGTAAGCGAGATGTGAAGCGAGTCGGTAGCAGGTCTGAAGCGAGAGGTTGAGAGGAGCGGTGTGCCTGCCAGCCACTAGCTATGATTTACAGGAGATTATAAACGGATGTACAGAGACATCAGCTAACTATTGTCATAAGAGGAACTAATATTACTGAATTAATTCTTTGAGAAACTCAAGACTACTGAAGGTATGTTTGCGCAATGCTAGTTGTAAGACTATTGTAAAACGTAAGTACCCTTTCGAACGTTTGTAAAATCATTTCATTCAGATTATAATTAATTTTTGCAAGCAATATTGCATTTCTAATTATAATCCATCCCAAAAACCATCAACGTAAAACTTTGCAAAAAAAAGTTTAACTATGAATTACGTAACTTCAGACAAATTAATTAAAAAATAACGTCAGCTTTGCTATTAAAGAATAACGTCAGCTTTGGTAATAAATACAGCCACTCATTACGACAGCCCACCAGCAGCTAACAAAGTATAGTAAAACAGAGTAAGTATATTCATGTCACAGTTCGATGGAGCAGTCAGATGGCGATCCAGTAACAGTAAAAAAAGGTAAGGAACAGTTTTTGGTTATTGCAGGTAACGACTGAGGGCCACGACGACGACACATTCTTTGTTTCGTCGAAATAATCAGAAAATAACTTTTAATAAGCAGCATTTAAATTTGTATGCGAAGATTGAGAAAGAGAATTAATTTCAAAGGGAAGATTTCATTTGTTATTATTAAGCAAGAGGTAGAAATCCTAAGGGAAGGTTTCATAGGTTATTGTAAAAGGGAAGGTTGCGTAACAAAAGAGATATAGAGGAGACTGGAAGGTTTCACTGATAATACATATAATACATGACCAGTCGTTAGTTGGTGGTTCATGAAGGAACACATGTCTCACGGAAAATACCACAAATTGCAGAATGGCCAAAACAGTAACTCCACGTTATCATTTTCTAAGAGTTGCCATAAGGATATTGCATTCAAGTTGTAACTATCTTCTAATATAAGGCTGTTTGCACTGAGTAATAGAGATGTATACACAAATACGTCACAAGTAATAAGTACTAGAGGCTATGTTAAACAAATATTAATAAATACGCAGCTGATCTAGGTAATCAAAGGTGTTGCTACTGGCTGCTGGGTTGCGTTAACAAGAAATACTATTCGTCTCACTATTTCTTTGTTGTGGTCTTCAGCTTGAAGACTGTGTTGACAATCTAATCTATTCTGCGTAAGCTTCTTCATCTCTACATAACTACTGCATCCTACATCCATTCGAATCTGCTTACCGTTGTTCAGCCTTGGCCTCCCACTCCACAATTTTGCCTCAATTACCAACTGACGATTTCTTGAACAGTACCTCGGAACATGTCCTGTCAACCAATCCCCTCCTTTAGACAAGTAGTGCCATAGTTTTCTTTTTCTCCTCAGTTTGTTTCAGTACCTCTTCATTATTTATACGATCTACATATCTCATCTTCAGCATTCCTTTTAGCGCCACATTTCGAAAGCATCCATGGTCTTCTTGACAGAACTGTTTCTCGTCCACATACAAGGCTACACTCGATACAAGTACCTTCAAAAAATACTTCCCAACATTTAAATTTATATTCAATGTTAACAAATGTTTCCATTCCGGAACGTTTTTCTTGCTATTGACAGTCTGCATTTTATATCCGCTCTACTTCTGCTCTGGCTCTGAGCGCTATGGGACTTAACATCTATGGTCATTAGTCCCCTAGAACTTAGAACTACTTAAACCTAACTATCCTAAGGACATCACACAACACCCAGTCATCACGAGGCAGAGAAAATCCCTGACCCCGCCGGGAATCGATCTACTTCTGCGTAATCAACTACTGCTTCCCTTTCGAGTCCTTGAAGACTTACAACTGCCGTATAGTTTCTGTGCAAGTTGTAGATAATCGTGTATGTCTACGTTTTATATCTAATACCTCCAGAGCTTCAGAGAGAGTATTTCAGCCAACATCGTCAAAAGCTTTCTCAAAATCTACAAATGCTTCAAGTACAAGAGTGCCTTTGTTCAGTCTATCGTCTTAGATGAGTGGCAGGATCAGTGTTGGCAAACATGTTCAGTCATTTCACAGGAATCTAACATTGTGCTCATGTCAGTTCGTATACCCCCCCCCCCCCCGCCCCCTCCCCTCTACATATTCCTTCCACTGTACGTTCTCTTCTTTGCTTAGTTTTGACTTACTGTCTGAGCTCTTAATATTCGTACACTTGCTTAACTTTGCCCTATAGTGCTGTTTTTTTTTTTTAATTTAATTTTGGTATCGATCTTTTCCAAGCGCAAACCCGCAAAGCAAGAAAGGCTAGGAGGGAAAGTCAAGGCTTTTGAAACAGCCTTGACTTTTCCTCTTAGACATTCTCAATTTGCGATTTTGGACTTACTGTCAGAGTAATTTTTTAGACATCTGTATTACCTATACCCTACTTGATTTGCTGGATTTTTATGTTTTCCTCTGTTGTCAGTTAAATTCAATATCTCAGGTTATCCTAAGATTTCTACTTTACCTTCTTTCCATACACATCCTCCACTGACTTCCCTATTTCTTCTCGTAAAAGTATCCCTTCCTCTTTTTCAGTCAGTCGTTGTCAAATGATCCCTTTATGATTATCGACAAATTGTTGGTCTTAACTTACGCTGTTTCATCTTCTCAATTTGCTTCCTTTTGCTATCTCTTTAGCTGTAAAGTGCAGTTGTAACCAATGAACTGTTGTCACAAATTTGTTTGCGCGGCCATGCTCCGCAGAAAGCACACAAATACTTGTTATGTAAAAGAACGAGCCTTTTCTTGCTGCAACTTAATTTATTTTTCCCAGGCGCGTTTCGCCTTTTTCATGCTCTAAGGCATCTTCCGTGAGATCTAGAACGTTACAGTTTTTTTTATTTTTAGATTATCAAACAGTTCACGTCCCCAGATGAGAGGAAACGCAGATCTGTAAGTAATTAGTTATTTACATAAGGAAACGCGTCGTTAACTGTTTGATAACCTAAAAGTAACAGAACTGTTACATTCTCGATCCCACCGAAGATGCATTAGAGTTACAAAAAGACGAAACGCGTCTGGGGAAAATGAATTAAGTTGCAGCAAGAAAAGGCTGTTTTATTTACAAAACAAGTAAATTATCGTCAGTCTGCATCTGCACCTGGAAATGTCCTACAATTTAAAAACTGGTTTCGAAAACTGTATGTCACATATGCATCTTCCTTTCATGATTCTTAAGCAAAGAGTTGGCGATGATTAAATTATGCTCCATACGAAAGTCTACCAGATGCCTTCGCCTTCATCTCTTTCTCGCAGCCCACATACTGTTTCCTGTTGCTATCCCTGCTACTGAATTCCGGTCTCTCCTCACATTTTAAATTTTTGTCTCTCTTAACTGTGTGAATAATTTATTGTTTCCTATGTTACATTCTTTCAGTCTGTCCATTATCTGTGGTCTTGTCAGGTATGTTAACTTGTACCACTGTGATGGGTGGGTGTTGGATTTATATGTATCTTGGCTATGGTAATATTAATGGCAGATTATAGCTGGAGTTGTGTTTTGTGACACTACTTCATAGATTGTTTCAATACCTAACAGTCACTGTGTGGTTAAAATTTGTGACCTTAATACATTTCAGTACTAAATACTGTTGTGAGAGTCACAACAAGTTTTTGTTCTACGGCGATCCGTTTTGTAAATGTTGTCGACTATGGAATGAGATGAGGAACAATTATAAATCTGAAATAACAAAACATGAATAATGAAATACGTAGAAGAGTACATAGCGAAGAAAATAAAAATAACTGGAATATATTCACCAGACGTCCGGATTAATCCGGAGATGTCTTCCTTTTTAGCTCTTTGTTCGGAGTCCGGGCGCATTTTTACTGTGTCCGGCTTTTTCACAAAGTTGAGCGTAATACAGTTAAATTTACAATTCGTCCCGTTCTATTGCTCTTTTCTTAAATACTTTAACTATTGGCACAGCCTTCGTGACAAACACGCACGAAGGCGGTGTTAGTAGGTGGCACCAGGATCGTCGATGTTATCGTTGATCGACCTATAAGTGAATGCAAATATAGATTATTTAAAATTTTCGTTTCGTATCTTCACTTTGTATCGGCTTGGCTTCCTGTAGTGCACGTGTGATTTGTGAGTGTAATTTTTAACCTACTGAGTTTTTTTTTTTTTTGGTCATCAGTCTACTGACTGGTTTGATGCGGCCCACCACGAATTCCTTTCCTGTGCTAACCTCTTCATCTCAGAGTAGCACTTGCAACCTACGTCCTCAATTATTTGCTTGACGTATTCCAGTCTATGTCTTCCTCTACAGTTTTTGCCCTCTACAGCTCCCTCTAGTACCATGGAAGTCATTCCCTCATGTCTTAGCAGATGTCCTATCATCCTGTCCCTTCTCCTTACCAGTGTTTTCCACATATTCCTTTCCTCTCCGATTCTGCGTAGAACCTCCTCATTCCTTACCTTATCAGTCTACCTAATTTTCAACTTTCGTCTATAGCACCACATCTCAAATGCTTCGATTCTCTTCTGTTCCGGTTTTCCCACAGTCCATGTTTCACTACCATACAATGCTGTACTCCAGACGTACATCCTCAGAAATTTCTTCCTCAAATTAAGGCCGGTATTTAATATTAGTAGACTTCTCTTGGCCAGAAATGCCGTTTTTGCCATAGCGAGTCTGCTTTTGATGTCCTCCTTGCTCCGTCCGTCATTGGTTATTTTACTGCCTAGGTAGCAGAATTCCTTAACTTCATTGACTTCGTGACCATCAATCCTGATGTTAAGTTTCTCGCTGTTCTCATTTCTACTACTTCTCATTACCTTCGTCTTTCTCCGATTTACTCTCAAACCATACTGTGTACTCATTAGACTGTTCATTCCGTTCAGCAGATCATTTAATTCTTCTTCACTTTCACTCAGGATAGCAATGTCATCAGCGAATCGTATCATTGATATCCTTTCACCTTGTATTTTAATTCCACTCCTGAACCTTTCTTTTATTTCTATCATTGCTTCTTCGATGTACAGATTGAAGAGTAGGGGAGAAAGGCTACAGCCTTATCTTACACCTTCTTAATACGAGCACTTCGTTCTTGATCGTCCACTCTTATTATTCCCTCTTGGTTGTTGTACATATTGTATATGACCCGTCTCTCCCTATAGCTTACCGCAACTTTTTTCAGAATCTCGAACAGCTTGCACCATTTTGTATTGTCGAACGCTTTTTCCAGGTCGACAAATCCTATGAAAGTGTCTCGATTTTTCTTTAGCCTTGCTTCCATTGTTAGCCGTAACGTCAGAATTGCCTCTCTCGTCCCTTTACTTTTCCTAAAGCCAAACTGATCGTCACCTAGCGCATTCTCAATTTTCTATTCCATTCTTCTGTGTATTATTCTTGTAAGCAGCTTCGATGCATGAGCTGTTAAGCTGATTGTGCGATAATTCTCGCACTTGTCAGCTCTTGCCGTCTTCGGAATTGTGTGGATGATGCTTTTCCGAAAGTCAGATAGTATATCGCCAGACTCATATATTCTACACACCAACGTGGATAGTCGTTTTGTTGCCACTTCCCACAATGATTTTAGAAATTCTGATGGAATGTTATCTATCCCTTCTGCCTTATTTGACCGTAAGTCCTCCAAAGCTCTTTTAAATTCCGATTCTAATACTGGATCCCCTATCTCTTCTAAATCGACTCCTGTTTCTTCTTCTATCACATCAGACAAATCTTCACCCTCATAAAGGCTTTCAATGTATTCTTTCCACCTATCTGCTCTCTCCTCTGCATTTAACAGTGGAATTCCCGTTGCACTCTTAATGTTACCACCGTTGCTTTTAATGTAACCAAAGGTTGTTTTGACTTTCCTGTATGCTGAGTCTGTCCTTCCGACAATCATATCTTTTTGATGTCTTCACATTTTTCCTGCAGCCATTTCGTCTTAGCTTCCCTGCACTTCATATTTATTTCATTCCTCAGCTACTAGTATTTCTGTAGTCCTGATTTTCCCGGAACATGTTTGTACTTCCTCCTTTCATCAATCAACTGAAGTATTTCTTCTGTTACCCATGGTTTCTTCGCAGCTACCTTCTTTGTACCTATGTTTTCCTTCCCAACTTCTGTGATGGCCCTTTTTAGAGATGTCCATTTCTCGTCAACTGTACTGCCCACTGCGCTATTCCTTATTGTTGTATCTATAGCGTTAGAGAACATCAAACGTATCTCGTCATTCTTAGTACTTCCGTATCCCACTTCTTTGCGTATTGATTCTTCCTGACTAATGTCTTGAACTTCAGCCTACTCTTCATCACTACTATATTGTGATCTGAGTCTATATCTGCTCCTAGTGAGTTACGTAAAATATTTGGCTATGCCTAAACGAAAGTGTACATTTTCTGATGTCCTTTGCTGCAAATATCCGGCTTTCAAGAAAGGGAGAAATGAATTTGAAGCGGAATGAAAGATATGTGGAGGTGGAACGTACGTCTCAGTGGCCAATAAAGGTAAGAAATAACTCGACACATTAACTGTTACGGTTTTATTCCATTGTTTCATAGCCATTCAGTTTATTTGTATTCGGAAGGGTAAAGTGCAGTTTTCATGTCGTCAGCTGCCGCTTGAGTTGTATGTAGATGTTGGTAGCGGTGCGTCGAATGAAGGGAGTTGAATGGTCTTACGTTTTTCGCTTTGTAAACAATTCCGCGTTGTTGACATAACCAAACAATTGACGCCACACTGTCACCACAATCAATGTTTTTAATTTTTTTGTATTGCTCAGTTAACCACCATCTGACCATCAGTAATAATTAACAACTAGTTTTAATTCCCGGCAGAAACACGCTATCTTATTGGCTGCCTGAACGCTATAAAACGAAATGCATGTTGCTTTGTTACTGAAATGTTAAATTTCTTGCACAAGTGGCCAAGATCTTGGGCATCACATTGATGTATGTGTCCTCTTTTTTCTTTATATGTACTCCTTTTTGAAGCTGTTTGTCCTGCGTTTTAAACAATTGCATCTGGTCACCCTATGTAGGTTCACAGCGTAGTTAATCAAAAGCACGGCGCTTTTCGGTGGATCCCACCTCGGTGGCGGTCCGTCATTGCAGACCACTATAGTTCAATTCTTTTATCTTGGCGGTTCGCGCATGCCCGCCCAGATGCGTTGCCAGTTGCACGCGCCAAGCAAACTTACATTTCGCGCAGTTTATGAAGTAAAGCCACCACAGCCGCATTAACCCTTTCGCTGCAACAGAGACGTGCTCCCCGCATTTTTTTTTTCATTTTGTTCGTTATTGATTGTTGTCTTTGGTCGTTGCGGACGTCGCAAGACATCCTGTTCAATTTCGGTGGTTGATCCTTCCACTCAGTTTTTTATTACAGAGGCCAACCGGCTCGCTGACCGAACACGCTGAGCTACAGTGCCGGCGTAACGCATTCAGCGCTGTGCGCGATTTTGTCAACACTGCATTGCTCGCCTGTGCAGACACATGGTGTTCCGACTGCGTTGACACACTTATCATTCGATTTCACAAAAACTTTTTGGCCCAAAAATTTGATTTTTACACATCTTCTTGACTGATACCTTCCCCCCGTAAATTACTTAATTTTGTTTCGATGTTCAACGCAGTTATTGTGCAACATTAAATGTAGTAAACCACTGCACGAAGTTTTTAAGAGTTTGCAGAGATAAAAGTCCACAGTGTATACTTTCCGTATGGTTGATTTCAGTTGCCACTAGAAATTTCAAAAAACTACATTCAAACGAATAAAATTCATGAAGTAAGACACTTCGATATTGTTTTTAAATAAAGAATACATTAAGCACTGAACAAGGTTTGAACACGGAACCTTTCACATAGCAGCCAAACACCTTACCCATTACACTAACGCAGCTCATCATTAAATATACTTCCTGGAGGACTTTAAACTGGTACGCAAAATACCGACAAACACTGTTGGTATGACTATGAATTACTCATGTTTCGTCGAAGTACAATAGGAAATAAACAATTACCGCTGATCTTTATTGCGAAAGCGGTTAGTGAGAATGATACAAACACCTTTCCTTGCTATCGCCTGAATTAGGTGTCTTATGGCTTGTTTGGTTTAATTAATTAATGGAATATGAAGCAATTGGTATAAAGAATGCTTTTCCAAACTTCCTATAAAAGAAGGTCTGCTATCAAGTCATTGCTTTCGTTCGGTTACTTTATTTATGACTGGATGTTTCTAAAATTGAAGACACTCGTCCGTACTCTGTACAGCAGTCGAGCTCTGGCAACGTCGTTCTCTGTTCATTGGCTGTCTGTGTTTTATGACGTCAGATGCGCAGGACGAACAATTAGACTCGGCCGCCGTCATAAATGACGCGCACTTTAGCGTCGGCCGCTTTCAGGTGGGAACGCCAATTATGCGAGCCGCCGCGTCGCCGCGGAAAACGCTTGCCGCAGGCGTTGCCGCGTGTCACGGTTTAATGGGAACTGGCGTCAAATAGAGCAGACTAGGGCACGGCGTACCGAACTTCACTCGTGCCACGTGTGCGGGCCAAGACCCGGCCAGTCACTCGGCTTTGTTCGGTCCATCTCGGAAGTCATCGGAACAGAGCGGCGTTTCATTTAGCATTGCGCTACCGCATTCTGCGGTCGGCACAACTACCCGAGTTCGGCAGAATCGTAGTGCCGCGCTGTTTACCCTTCGCTATTTGCTCGTGGTATGATGGTCGTTGACAAGTCCAGTGAATATTCGCACAAAAAGAGGCAGCCTAGTGATCTGTCGTCGCAATCCTTCAGCATGAATGGGAAGCACAGAAGAGAGGGATGAGAATCCTCGATTCGGTTAAGTGACGATTACTACGTATTTACTATGAAGCGACAATACAATAACATGCAGAAAGAATTGAAAGATTTAGTAGACAAAGAAAGAGCGTAAAAAATTACAAGGATCGATAGACAGGATTCTGTACATCATGAAGCACTTGTGCTAAATTTTCAGGTATTGGGTATGTGAAGGAACTGGTGGTACGAATAGTAAAATTTCTCCACTCACACGGATTATTCCATTCTCAGTCGCAACAATTTTCAGTGGAACTTAACAAACAGTATGAGGACTCCATATACAGGGTACGGCCAAACTTTCAGGAAACATTCCTCACACACAAATAAAGAAAGAATGTTATGTGGACATGTGTCCGGAAACGCTTAATTTCCATGTTAGAGCTCATTTTAGTTTCGTCAGTATGTACTGTACTTCCTCGATTCACTGCCAGTTGGCCCAATTGAAGGAAGGTAATGTTGACTTCGGTGCTTGTGTTAATATGCGACTCATTGCTCTACAGTACTAGCATCAAGCACATCAGTACATAGCATCAACAGGTTAGTGTTTATCACGAACGTGGTTTTGCAGTCAGTGCAATGTTTACAAATGCGGAGTTGGCAGATGCCCATTTGATGTATAGATTAGCACGGGGCAATAGCCGTGGCGCGGTACGTTTGTATCGAGACAGATTTCCAGAACGAAGGTGTCCTGACAGGAAGACGTTCGAAGCAATTGATCGGTGTCTTAGGGAGCACGGAACATTTCAGCCTATGACTCGCGACTGGGGAAGACCTAGAACGACGAGGACACCTGCAATGGACGAGGCAATTCTTCGTGCAGTTGACGATAACCCTAATGTCAGCGTCAGAGAAGTTGCTGCTGTACACGGTAACGTTGACCACGTCACTGTATGGAGAGTGCTACGGGAGAACCAGTTGTTTCCGTACCATGTACAACGTGTGCAGGCACTATCAGCAGCTGATTGGCCTCCACGGGTACACTTCTGCGAATGGTTCATCCAACAATGTGTCAATCCTCATTTCAGTGCAAATGTTCTCTTTATGGATGAGGCTTCATTCCAACGTGATCAAATTGTAAATTTTCACAATCAACATGTGTGGGCTGACGAGAATCCGCACGCAATTGCGCAATCACGTCATCAACACAGATTTTCTTTGAACGTTTGGGCAGGCATTGTTGGTGATGCCTTGACTGGGCCCCATGTTTTTCCACCTACGCTCAGTGGAGCACGTTATCATGATTTCATACGGGATACTCTACCTGTGCTGCTAGAACAGGTTCCGTTACAAGTACAACACAACATGTGGTTCATGCACGATGGAGCTCCTGCACATTTCAGTCGAAGTGTTCGTACGCTTCTCAACAGCAGATTCGGTGACCGATGGATTGGTAGAGGCGGACCAATTCCATGGCCTCCACGCTCTCCTGACCTCAACCCTCTTGACTTTCATTTATGGGGGCATTTGAAAGCTCTTGTCTACGCAACCCCGATACGAAATGTAGAGACTCTTCGTGCTCGTATTGTGGACCGCTGTGATACAATCCGCCATTCTCCAGGGCTGCATCAGCGCATCAGGGATTCCATGCGACGGAGGGTGGATGCATGTATCCTCGCTAACGGAGGACATTTTGAACATTTCCTGTAACAAAGTGTTTGAAGTCACGCTGGTACGTTCTGTTGCTGTGTGTTTCCATTCCATGATTAATGTGATTTGAAGAGAAGTAATACAATGAGCTCTAACATGGAAAGTAAGCGTTTCCGGACACATGTCCATATAACATATTTTCTCTCTTTGTGTGTGAGGAATGTTTGCTGAAAGTTTGACCGTACCTTTTTGTAACACCCTGTATTACTGCAAAGTATGTTGGTAAAGTCAAGGGGGTTACCTGGAACGATTTTTATATTTAAAACTCGCTATTTTTGAATGAAGGAGTGCCGCAATGACAACTAAAGCATCTGTTATGGATTCCAGACTTTGCATTTGACGCTGGCTTGACTGCGGACTTCCCACGGTGATACATTGCAAGATAACTTTTTTTCTGATTTGATGGGGATGCATTTAAAAAGAGAATCACGTGGTAGAAGGCACACATTCTGACAAGGACGGTCCAGTTCCCTAAGCTAACTGGAGTTAAAGAAAGCGTTAGGTTTGAAGAATTCATTGTGCTCTTGCAAGAATTGCAACGACAGCTCTTTTAATGGGGTTGAGAGCACTGTCAATTTTACATCTCTTTTCCAGTTGCTTTCGAGACCTTTTACCGTTTCAGTTGAATACCCCCATGTGCCTGTGCAGATGGAAGTTGTTGACCTGCAAGGTAATTCCAGTTTTAGTTCAAAGCTTGTTTCATTAAAACTGACCAGAACGTCTTCATAGCTTTTCTCAGGTAGATTTTCCAAGACTCTATAATGAGGTTGCAAAAGTGCTACATTACGATCGACGTATTTGTGTGAAAGACGTTTTTTCGATTATGGAATTAAAAAAGTCATGGTTACATGGCAATTTGAGTGTGAAACTATGTGAAATTTTCTGCATCTGTACGTATGCCGACAGTTAGTACAAAACAAAAACCTCAGCAGTTTGGTCCCATAGGACCTTACCGCAAATTTCCAAAATTGTTCAGAAATGTCACTAAATTCGACCAAAGAAGTAAACAACCATGCACGAACAGCGCCTATTAGACGGAGGTGGTCCAACAGGAAGGAGGTACACGTCTCGTATCGTTTGTAGTTCGACCATGCCCAGGGGCCAATGCCGCAGTTCGATCGTGCCCGCATTGTTACTTTCTGCCAGGAAGGGCTCTCAACGAGGGAAGTGTCCAGGCGTCTCCAAGTAAACCGAAACGATATTGTTCGGACATGGGGAGATACAGAGAGACAGGAAGAGTCGATGGCATGCCTTACTCAGGGCTACTGCTGCAGTGGATGACCGCTACCTACGGATCATGGATCGGAGGAACCATGACAGCAACGCCACCATGTTGAATAATTCTTTTCGTGCAGCCAAAGGACGTCATGTTACTACTCAAACTGTGCGCAATAGGCCGCATGATGCGCAACATCCATGGCGCGGTCCATCTTTGCAATCACGACACCGTGCAGCGCGGAACAGATGGGCCCAACAACATGCCAAATGGACCGTTCAGGATTGGCATCGCATTGTCTTCACTGATGGGTGTCACATACGTCTTAAACGAGACAAACGTCGGAGACTTGTTTGGAGGCAACCCAGTCAGTCTGAACGCCTTAGACACACTGTCCAGCGAGTGCAGAAAAGTGGAGGTTCCCTGTTGTTTGGGAGGGGGGGGGGGGGGGCATCATGCGGGGCCGACGAATGCCGCTGGTGGTCATGGAAGGCGCCATAACGGCTGTACGAAACGTGAAGCCGTTCTCCGACCGATAGCGCAACCATATTGGCAGCATGTTGTCGAGGCATTCGCCTTCATGGGCGACAATTCGCGCCCCCATCGTGCACATCTTGTCATTGATTTCCTTCAGGATAACGACATCGCTCGACTGGAGTGGACAGCATGTTCTCCAGACGTGAACCCTATCGAACATGCTTGGGATAGACTGAAAAGGGCTGTTTATGGGCTATGTGACCCACCAATCACTCTGAGGGATCTACGCCGAATCGCCGCTAAGAAGTGGGACAATCTGGACCAACAGTGCCTTGATAAACTTGTGAACTGTACGCCACGATGAATACAAGCATGCATCAATGCAAGAGGACGTGCTACTGGATGTTACTGAGAGGTACCGGTGTGTACAGCAGTCTGGACCACCACCTCTGAAGGTCTCCTTGTTGGTGGTTCAGCATGCAGTGTGTGGTTTCCATGAGCAATAAAAAGGGTGGAAATGATGTTTATATTGATCTCTATTCCAATTTTCTGTACAGGTTCCGGAACTCTCGGAACTGAGGTGATGCAAAACGTTTTTTGATGTGTGGATTATGTCTTTCATGACCCAAAAATAATTAATTAATACTGAAAACTCGGTTCGTTTGTGATCTGTGTCGTTGAGAAATGTGAAATATAAAACGAAGTCGTATGCAGTACCACTTTGCTGCCATTTAAATGTGGCACATTCGCTGTTTTCCCCTCTTCCCTTCCGTAACGCTCATACAGCGAGGCGTCGCAGTGGAGGGAAAGTGAAGCAAGGCTGAGCACTTCGGCACTCGGGCCAGGGCATGGCCCGCGAGCTGAAGTCTTGGCCACCCCTGCGTTGGAGGCCAAGCCCGAGCACAGCTCGCACCACAACAGTGTGTCAAAAAACTGCTCCCAATTGTGGTTTCTCGATACGCGAACCACCTATCGCTCAAAAACTGGTCTCATTTCGTACGAGAACAATGTACGGACCTTCGCTACTTGGCCCTTGACTGGTGCTGCCATCTGTTGTCAATTTCTGTAATTATTTCGAATGAAACGTTAGCGAACTTGACTGTTTCTGTCACGAATGGCTGACCAATTTGATCGCCGTGGTGTAATTTCGCGCATGTACTCGTCAAGTTTCACAACTTGCTCTCGTTCGGCTACAAATATTTCGTGCTTGTTGAGTGAGCAGTTATTTTTGAAGCTCAAGAGGACGAAATTGCTCAATAGCTCACCTCCCACCTCTCGTCATTATTTTAAAATGTGTCCTCTGTCAAGAACAGAAGTAAATATGAAAAACAAATCTTGCAGCTTTGAGTTCCGGCGTATCGACAAGCGCCAACACGAAGATGAAGAACGCAAGAGCAGAGAGCGCTGTGAGACCACGTCAGCCAATAGCACGCTGACTAGGACCCCACCACGACGGGAGAACCGTCTACCCGAAGAGAATACAGGGTGAAAAGTATTTAAACTGACAAACTCTGGGAGGCTGTAGGGGACATCAAAACAAATATTTTTCCCTAATGTCATTTTTTCCTATGAGGAGTATTTAAGCCGGTAGAGGAAGATTTCTCTGGCGACAAATTAATTAAACCAACAAAAAAGTCCAGAGGAGACATATCTGGGGATCCAGCAGCCCATGGTACAGGATCACCTCTGTCAATCCACGTTTCTGGGAACCGTCGGTCCAGGAATCAACGCACACGACGACTGAAATGTGCCGGCGCCCCGCCATGTAGGAACCACATGCGTTGTCTTTTAGGGAGCGGGACGTTTTCCAGCAATTCCGGCAATGCTCTGGCGAGAAAATGGTAATAGTGCTTGCCATTTAATGGCCTAAGTAGCAGATACGGCCCAATTAAACAGTCCCCAACAACACCAACGCACACATTAACGAAGAACCGCACATGATGAGCGCTAGTAACTGTAGCATGTGGGTTATCCTCACTTCAAACATGCGAATTGTGCATGTTGAAGACTCCATCACGCCCGAACGTTGCTTCATCGGTAAACAACACAGAGCATGGAAATGTAGCATGCATTTCACACTGTTCCAGGTACCACTGCGAAAACTGTGCTCTGGGTGGATAATCAACTGGTTCCAGGTTGTGGACACGCTATAAGTGTATTGGACGTAACACTTGCTCTCCAAGGACTGTTCTTTGCACGAGTGCTGATTGAAGGATCCCGCTCCACATGCTGCAAGACAGCTTCCTCAAATTGTAGCGTTCTTACCGTGCGACGGCGTCCTTGTCCAGGTAATCTGCTAAATGACCCGGTCTCACACAGACGTTGGTACACAGCAGCAAAGGTCGTATGATGCGGGATACGGCGATTAGGATAATGTTGTCGATAAACCCGCTGTGCAGCTCGTATGTTGTGCTGCGCTACGTAGTACGCACCAACCATATCAGTGTACTCACTCCAGGTGTATCGCTCCATTAGCAAACAGAGACAATGCACTACTACACTGGTGGACAGCAGTTTCTACAACTGAAGAGCGTAATACGCCCTCTAAAAACTGAAGATCGTAATACAGCCTCTAACAAGTGAAGAGCGTAATACGGCGTCCACCGGTTTAAATAATCCTCTTAGGATAAAATGACATTAGGGAAAATATTTGTTTTGATGTCCCCTACAACCTCCCAGAGTTTGTCGGTTTAAATACTTTTCCTCCTGTGTAAGCTCCGCTCACGCCAGCCTCGGCCGGACAGTAGGAGACGGACATTGGCAGAGGCACTAGCAGAGAGGACTGGAAGAGCAGTGACTTCTGAGCGCGTGTGAATGACTTGCATGGACATTGTAATTAGCGAAGGACTTTGATTATTTGCATGGCGCCATTTGCTTGCGACCCAAAGTTGATTATTGTCAGTTTACTTTATTGTAATAAAAACCATTAATATGATTTGCTTCAATTGTTGTATGACTATCCGAGAAAGCAGCATCCTTTAGGCAACCTACAAGAGACGAGTGGGTAGGACCCCAGACTTCGTCTATTTTCAATATGTATTACTCTTGAAAGGTATATCAATTACTTATGCGGCTGTAGCGTTGTAAATAATGTAATATATGACCGATTTCCTAGAAATGATATTCTTCTAAGTGGCCAGTCTCCAGACTGTTAAAGGCATCCTGTCACGGGACGTGAAAACGTACGTGGCCGAGAAGATAGTGACGTCACAGCGTAGAACTCCACTTTCCAACCTAGATAGCAGAGCGTGAAATAAAGAACCTGGCATGTCAGATTTATGCCTTGTGGAGAGGAACGCGGCCAGTGAAATGCGACATCGTTTTACGTTAAAATCAGGGTGTAGAAACCGCCATATTGTATGGCGTTAAAGATTGCATTTGGTGGGTAATCATTCAGGTAGAGTACGAAATATGAATATAAGCTGTTTCAAAGCACCAGTAAAAAAAGGATCTCTCGAAAACACGTCATTTTTTATAATAAAATGACAGGAAACTACATATGGGTATGTAGTTGACTATTTAGTATTATAACTTTTGTGTTACCAAAGTATACCGTTTCAGTGCTACGATACAGTGATGATCTATCAAAAGCGCGTCTTTCAGATACAATTTGCATATTAGACATCTAATAATGAGATCTGTAGATACACTCTTTACACACTGTAGATCACATAAGAACATCCGATTATTATTTTGAAGTTGTAGCGCAGTGGAAAGAATCGAGGTAGTGGATTCGTGTCTGCGATCTTCCAAACATTTTCTTCATCCTTTCTTTTCTAAGAGACGCTGCGTCTCCTTTATTCATTTAATAGAAGTATTATCTCGACAATCGATGTTATTATTATAAATAACGTATTTGCTGCAATTCTTGTTTGAAAGGCCTGGAATGTTTTCTCAGTGGCCAGAAATCTTATCGTGGCTGCCAGGCTATGTCCGAAAGCAAACACAAGCTACACACTGAAAGTTTTCTCTGTGAATTACATATACCTATCTCTGGGTTAATAGACTGGTTCATATTTTCATCTTGCCTGTAAATATATTTCTCGCTGATGGTGAGCAGCTTCGACAAAATCTCTTCTTCCATTCGAATGAAATTATGAAACGACTCTCGACCTTGAAAACTATGTGATGCAGTACGTTATTTCAGACTGTTGGTGGTAAATGCAACCTCGAGAATACGGATATTATGCATGCACAGGCTGACATTGATCAGTATACCTTAACTATACTCAATTTAAAACCAAACGTGGGGTGAAAATTCAATTGAGTTAACGAAAAATTTATCCTAGTATGTGTTTCAGATAGTCGTGCAGCATTAGGTAGTGTTTCTCTACCATAAATTCGCAGTTAAAGCCACCGACGACTCACGAACGTTCTTCGCTCCGCTATGCTTCGACAATCGCTATGTTAACGCAGCTATTTTACGCGTGTCCATTTTCATGAGGAATCTGTGTAATCTGTGAAGCAAATGAAGCCGAAAACGGCCGATGCAGAGTGAAGATCATGTTAACTAAGGCGACCACATTTCAGGAAGTCGAGGCTGGGACAATTTTATTACAAGTGCAGTGTTACGTGCAGTGTTACGTGCAGTGTTGTAATGCCATGTGCGAGCACTCCTGCTTAGCTACCTTCAGTTTCTGGGGTGTGAAGCGGCGCGTTCGAGCTTGTAGCGGTGGCCCAGGTGTAGTCAAAATATAGTGCACTGTAGTGTGCTGCACAGGTGCTGGTGTGGGAGTCTGGCATGTGATCTCTGGGAACTGTCTGAGGAGCTCTGTGAACAGAGAACCACCAGTAACCACTCGTACGTAGCACAAGGAATCTGCCGCCCATCGAGCAGTAGTTGGTTATCTCCTCTACACGTGGTACCGAAGAAGAATAACGGATGGCGTCCATGTGGCGACTACGAACAGCTCAACGCCAGAACCATTTCAGATCATTATCCAGCCCTCCCTATCGAAGATTTTACCTTCAATGATCACAGTAAGCGAATCTTTTCTGCATTGGACTCAGTTCGTGAGTTTTTTCAGACACCTGTAGCACCTTACGACGTTGCTAAGACTGCCGTCTGCACGCCGTTCGGACTTTTGGAGTTTGTAACGCTGCCCAAATGTTTCAACGGTTCATGGGTGAAGTGACACGTGGCTTACACTTCTGTTATGTGTATATTGAGGACATTTTGGTCATGTCAAATTCAGAGGCAGAACACCTATCACACTTAACGACAGATCTTCAATTGTTTACGTGCACATGGCCTGCTCATCAACCCGTCGAAGTGCATTTTTGGAGCAGCTGAAGTACACTTCCTAGGCTACGCAATCAACGCTCAAGGCATACGGCCACCACAGGAGAAAGTAGACGCCATACTGAATTTTCCCCAGCCTATGACGGTTAAAGAATTATGTAGATTTCTTGGCATCACCAATTTTTAGCCTGCCGGAGTGGCCGAGCGGTTCTAGGCGCTACAATCTGGAACCGCGAGACCGCTACGGTCGCAGGTTCGAATCCTGCCTCGGGCATGGATGTGTGTGATGTCCTTGGTTTAGTTAGGTTTAAGTAGTTCTAAGTTCTAGTGGATTGATCACCTCAGAAATTAAGTCCCCTAGTGCTCAGAGCCATTGGAACCATTATTAAACCAATTTTTACCGTCGGTTCGTTAGCAATTATGCCTTCCTAGCTGCACGACAGAATAAGTTCTTGCAAGGTTCACCGATGCCGAAAGACAAACTCCAATCGGACAGTGAGGCCGAGTTGGCATTTAACAAGCTGAAGGCTGCCCCCGCAGAAGCTACATTCTTAGCGTACCTCGTTCCGCAGGCGCCTCTCGCCCTGGTGGTCGACGCATCTGCCGCCGCAATCGGCTCTGCACTGCAACAGCAAACAGACGGCCACTGGCAGCCCTTACCCTTTTTCAGTAAAAAGCTATCGCCATCTCAGCAGAATTGGTCCACATATGATCGCGAATGTATGCTGCAAGTGCTGCTATTAAGAAATTTCGTCACATGTTGAAAGGACAACAGCTCACTCTCATCCAAGACCATAAGCCACTAATATATGCTTTCCGCTAGCGTCCTGAGAAGGCATCGCCACGTCAGCTGCGACACCTCGACTGTATCGGACAGCTCACCACCAATACTGTCCACGTCGAAGGAGAACTAAATGTGCCAGTTGATGCACTATCCACGATTGAAGTAGTTGATTTTGAAGCTCTCGCCGTAGTGCAACAATCTGATAGTGAGCTCCGAGATTTGTTGGCGCAACCATCGGGCCTACAGCTTCGCCGTATTACACTGCCACTCTCAACTGTGCTGCTGTATTGTGATGTCGCCAGCAACAAACCGAGACCTTTTGTGGCTACTACCTTTCTCCAACAGGTAATCGCCTCTTTACATAACTTGTCGCACCCTAGAATACGAACCACTACCAACACGGCGAAGCGAGCTTTTGTCTGGCCACACATGGACAAAGATTGAAAGCAATATGTGCGACAATTTGTGGCTTGTCAACGGAATAAAGTTAGCCGGCCCGTTAGGTCACCTCTTGGCACATTTCTTCCTCCAAATCAGAGATTTGATCATGTCCACCTAGACCTACTGCAAAATACTAACGCGAATTCTTTACAGACGAATGCAAAGACTGGTAGAAGCCGACCTCGGCGAAGATCAGTTTGGATTCCGCAGAAATGTTGGAACACGTGAGGCAATACTGACCTCGGGTCTTAGAAAATAGATTAAGGAAAGGCAAACCTACGTTTCTACCATTTGTAGACCTAGAGAAAGCTTTTGACAATGTTGACTGGAATACTCTCTTTCAAATTCTAAAGATGGCAGGGGTAAAATATCGGGAGCGAAATGCTATTTACAATTTGTACAGAAACCAGATGGCAGTTATAAGAATCCAGGGGCATGAAAGGGAAGCAGCGGTTGGGAAGGGAGTGAGACAGGGTTGTAGCCTGTCCCCGACGTTATTTAATCTGTATATTGAGCAAGCAGTAAAGGACACAAAAGAAAAATTCGGTGTACGTATTAAAGTCCATGGAAAAGAGATAAAAACGTTGAGGTTCGTCGATGACGTTGTAATTCTGACAGAGACAGCAAAGGACTTGGAAGAGCAGTTGAACGGAATGGACAGTGTCTTGAAAGGAGGATGTAAGATGAACATCAACAAAAGAAAAACGAGGATAATGGAATGTAGTCAAACTAAATCAGGTGATGCTGAGGGAATTAGATTAGGAAATGAGACACTTAAAGCAGTAAAGCAATTTTGGTATTTGGGGAGCAAAATAACTGATGATGGTCGAAGTAGAGAGGATATAAAATGTAGGCTGGCAATGGCAAGGAAAGCGTTTCTGAAGAAGAGAAATTTGTTAACATCGAGTATAGATTTAAGTGTCAGGAAGTCGTTTCTGAAAGTATTTGTATGGAGTGTAGCCATGTATGGAAGTGAAACATGGACGATAAATAGTTTGGACAAGAAGAGAATAGAAGCTTTTGAAATGTGGTGCTACAGAAGAATGCTGAAGATTAGATGGGTAGATCACATAACTAATGAGGTGGTTTTGAATAGAATTGGGGAGGAGTTTGTGGCACAACTTGACATGTTCTCAGGCTTCAAGGGATCACAAATTTAGCATTGGAGGGCAGCGTGGAGGGTAAAAATCGTACAGGGAGACCAAGAGATGAATACACTTAGCAAATTCAGAAGGATGTAGGTTGCAGTAAGTACTGGGAGGTGAAGCTGCTTGCACAGGATAAGAGTAGCATGGAGAGCTGCATCAAACCAGTCACAGGACTGAAGGCAACAACAACAACAACAACCTAGACCTATGAGGATCTCTCCCACCATCGGAAGGATACGCCTACTGCCTTACAGCCATCGATCGTTTTACACGTTGGCCCGAGGTGTTCCCGATCGCCGACATCACCGCCGAAACTGTGGCGACTGCATTCTTCAGGGGATGGATTGCCCGTTTCGGAGTTCCTTTACGAATCACAACAGATCAACTCTCTGTCCTACTGGGTACAAGGCGCATTAGGACTACGGCTTACCACCCATTAACAAATTGTTTAACTGAACGCATGCACCGCCAACTGAAAGTGTCGCTTCGATGTCACGAGTCACAGCGGTCGACAGAGACGTTGCCCATTGTCCTCCTGGGTCTCGGTGCATCGCTGAAAGAAGACCTGGACGCCACGACTGCAGAAATTGTTTATGGCCAGCCGATTCGACTTGCTGGCGAGTCCTTTGCTAATGTGGCAGACAACGGCATTGACACGTCAGATTTTATACAAAAGCTGCGTACACAAATCCGGCAACTACGCCCCATTGCTCCAAGGGATCTGCAGACCCGTCGCCCATTTGTATTTGACGTGCTACGGGACTGCCAATATGTCTTCCTACGGCATGACGCAGTCGGCAGTATGCAAGCCGCTGCAGCCACCCTGCGACGGACCTTATCGTGTCATCAGTAGGTAGGACAAGGCAGTCAGTGTCGATGTGATGGGTACATCGACCACCGCCTCCGTCGACAGCCTCAAACCAGCTTTCCGCGCTCCCTACACTGGTACAGACGCATCTACACACATTACGGACATGACCGAAGCTTCAGCCACTCCACTTAACGTCACAGGTCAGCCTCCACGGACGTCTGAGGCTACCTCCAATGCACCATCGGCAGCCTGTGTACCACTTGTTATAACCCGGTCCGGACGACATGTCCGTTTCAGCACAAAGTACCGTTGACACTAAGGGGGGAGTGGTGAAGTGCAGTGCTACGTGCAGTGCAAAGCTATGTGCGAGTGATTGCCATCTGTAATTATTATCTTTGGCGCAGTCAAAATGGCTCTGAGCACTATGGTACTTAACTTCTGAGGTCATCAGTCCCCTAGAACTTAGAACTACTTAAACCTAACTAACCTAAGGACATCACATACAACCATGCCAGAAGCAGGATTCGAAACTGCGACCGCAGCAGTCGCGCGGTTCCAGACTGTAGCGCCTAGAACCGCTCGGGCACTCCGGCCGGCTGAGTGAGTACAACCAGTGTCGCAAGATGGTAATTGTTCGGAATGCAACACTGCTCTGTAACTGTTATACATTACTAAAGTTTGCAACGAAGTGAATGGTAGGCACCAAATGATAATACGAGAAACAATCCAAAACATAGACACATTCCTAGTTACTGTATAAATACAATACATTTAAATCTTAAACGTTAGTTAACAGGATATAATACTAGTTTAAGTAGCTACACACAGCTTTAACACTCTATTGTTCATGCATCCGTGCTTCTATGATGACTGAAATTGATTCGACATATATTTACGGACCTTTAAATTTACATTTAAAAGCTCCTACAATCTGTCTTTATTAGGATCGATACTTGTTTTAAAAGTAAATAAATTATTTAATATATGAGAGATTTTTCCCTAACATATCACATTGTTCAGGACATTGGATATTGAATACGTCACTTATCTCTCCTGAGTTCCTAATTGAAAATGCAGTGCCGTTTGGGCATTGCGGAATTCATCGTAAACAAAGAGAATAAAGAACCTGTTGCTTCACGTTCAACAACATTCACGCCAACGAAATTTACATGAAAGCATTAGGGTTACCGCGGAGCAAATACAGCTCAGTAATACCAACATCAGCGCAAGTATTACTGAAGATCTCGAAGTCGAACACAGCATCATGTAGGCCGTGTGAACCCGTTTCATAATCCGACGCGTCATGGTATGTTAGATATACCAGAAACTGAAATGAAGTGTGGGCAATTTAGAATGCTAGAAATACAAAAAGTGGTTATGTCGAAATCGCACATGACCCAGAATTTGATTTGATTTCCAAAAAACCGTAACATTTAGGCGTCCCGGCAGAATCCGATGGGTACAAGGGGACTGGACTCTAAACATCGGAACCGTCCCGGCTAAATGGAGACATTTGGTCGCTTTACGCTGACCAGCTCGTCCCGTGTCTCTAGTGAGGTCGGCGTCCACGCCAACGTTAGCTGCATTGCCCCGTGTGAGGTTAACTTGCACGCCCGATGTTAAAAGTCGGATCGTGACTTACTGGAATTGCTCACTGTACTGTAGTACGGTCGTGTAGGTCATACTGTTCGCTAGAGGTGGAAGTCAGTACCAGATTTCATCTCTGAAACCAAAAGAATCCATCGATAAACTACATGGAGTATCAGGAATATCAGTTAAACTGCAATAATTACATTTTTCGTCGGAAGCTGAAGGCAAACGTTGTTCACAGAAGACGATTTCTGACCGTCGCATTTCTTCACGCTTGTGTTGCGTCTGTCGACATGTCATGTAAAGCATGAACACTCAAGAGATTTTTCAGTTCTGTATCTGTCTCGATCATGAACAGAACTGTGAAACACACAGCAAGTTTTTACAATATCTTCAGCAAATACTGTACACACATTCAAAGGCCGATCAAAAACTCAGCACTCTTTACCAAGAACGCCAAAAGCACATTCAACATATATTCTAGCGTTACAGGGTTCAAATGGTTAAAATGGCTCTGAGCACTATGCGACTTAACTTCTGAGGTCATCAGTCGCCTAGAACTTAGAACTACTTAAACCTAACTAACCTAAGGACATCACACACATCCATGCCCGAGGCAGGATTCGAACCTGCGACCGTAGCGGTCGCTCGGCTCCAGACTGTAGCGCCTAGATCCGCACGGCCACTCCGGCCGGCAGCGTTACAGGGACTGCATATGAAATGCTCTGATGAGAAATTGTATCCACATTAACGCAGTAAGAAAAATGATAACCCAAAACGTTAATCACCAACGATAACAAGAGGAAAGTCATCACAGCCTTCATAAACTGCCTGGTGTCAGGAGTTTTGTTGTCATCGTCAATTAATTTCTTATGCAGCAGGTAATTCTTGAACACAGACCAACCTGGCGATCTTCTATTTGCTCCAGCGTCAATGAACGTGAGTCTGTGGCGGGGCTACCAGAAGGCCAGTAGCAATAACGAGAAAATGATTGTTGTTGTGTGGTCTTCAGTCCCAAGACTGGTTTGATGCAGCTCCCCATGCTACTCTATCCTGTGCAAGCTTCTTCATTTCGCAGTACCTACTGCAACCTACATCCTGCTTAATACATTAATCTCTTGGTCTCCCTTGCGATTTTTACCCTCCACGCAGCCCTCCAATACTAAATTTGTGATCCCTTGGTGCCTCAGAACATGTCCTACCAACCGATTCCTTCTTCTAGTCAAGTTGTGCCACAAACTCCTCTTCTCCCCAATTCTATTCAATACCTCCTCATTAGTTATGTGATCTACCCATTTAATCTTCAGCATTCTTCTGTAGCACCACATTTCGAAAGCTTCTATTCTCTTCTTGTCTAAACTATTTATCGTCCACGTTTCACTTCCACACATGGCTATACTCCATACAAATACTTTCAGAAACGACTTCCTTACACTTAAATCTATACTCGATGTTAACAAATTTCTCTTCTTCAGAAACGCTTTCCTTGCCATTGCCAGTCTACATTTTATATCCTCTCTACTTCGACCATCATCCGTTACTTTTCTCCCCAAATAACAAAACTCGTTTACCGCTTTAAGTGTCTCATTTACTAATCTAATACCGTCAGCATCGCCCGATTTAATTCGACTATATTCCATTATCCTCGTTTTGTATTTGTTGATGTTCATCTTATATCCTCCTTCCAAGACACTGTCTATTCCATTCAACTGCTCTTCCAAGCCCGTTGCTGTCTCTGACAGAATTACATTGTCATCGGCGAACCTCAAACTTTTAATTTCTTCCCCATGGATTTTAACACCTACACCGAATTTTTATGTTTCCTTCACTGCTTGGTCAGTATACATATTGAATAAAATCGGGGAGAGGCTACAACCCTGTTTCACTCTCTTTTCAACCACTGGTTCCCTTTCGTGTTTCTCAACTCTTATAACTGCCATATGGTTTCTGTACTAATTGTAAATAGCCTTTCGCTCCCTGTATTTTACCCCTGCCACCTTCAGAATTTGGAAGAGAGTATTCCAGTCAACATTGTCAAAAGCTTTAAGTCTACAAATGGTAGAAACGTAGGTTTGCCTTTCCTTAATCTATTTTCTAAGATAAGTCGTAGGGTCAGTATTGCCTCACGTGTTCCAACAATTCTGTGGAATCCAAACTGATCTTCCCGGAAGTCGGCTTCTACCAGTTCTTCCATTCGTCTGTAAAGAATTCGTGTTAGTATTTTGCAGCCGTGGCTTATTAAACTCACAGTTCTGTAATTTTCACATCTGTCAACACCTGCTTTCTTTGGGACTGGAATTATTATATTCTTCTTGAAGTCTGAGGGGATTTTGCCTGTGTCATACATCTTGGTCGCCGGATGGTAGATGAATGATTTTTTTGTTATAATACAGCGACCCACAGTTAGTTCTCGTACGTTTACCATATGTAGCCGGCTCGCAGTTGCTGCCTTGTCAGCAAACCTTTAACCATTCTCCCGTCGACAAATGACGGCACCCAGGATTCACTTTTTTATTACCTTTTTTTGATTTTCTTGCACAGTGCGAGAAGTGAAGGAGAGGCTTCCTGCTCGTCAGACTCCATGGCGGAATCGTAACTCAGCGGTGCGGTGGCAGCGGCAGATCAAAGCGGCGACAAAGCGCCACTTGTGTTTCCCTGTGAAGGGCCGCAGCCCTGCAGGGAAGCGCCTGTGGGTGCTCTCTCTGCTATACAACACGCCATGCCAATGTACAGGGCGATCGAAAAATCGCACTTATCAAACAGTAAGCACCTCAGTTACACGTCTTTTTTCATAACCTCACACACATTGTTTGCAGCGTAGGCTCGGAATTGTTGCCCCGCTAAGTAACGCATGCACCAACTCGTTTTAACACATACGAGGCACTTTACACAGGACGTTGACACTGATATTGTTAATCTCCTATGTTATGTTAACCTTCAGCTGTGTCATTGTGTGTGGATTGATTTTACATAACATTCCTTTGAAGTACCCCTGAAGGGAGAATCTGGATAATTGAAATCGGGAGAACGTGGTGACCGTAGCCCTTTGGGAATGTTTCAATTACGTAAAATGTTCGTAGCATATTTGACAACAGCTACCGTCCTACTGCAACCTGCAACAACGATCATCTGTCTCAAGGAGGGGAAAAAGCTATGCAATGATTTAAATAACGAAACACTACAACAGTTACGCATTTTTTCATCTCTAAACAACGAGTTTCGAGAATATTTTCCTCGTCGTCAAGTGCAAATACACCGGTGGAAAAACACCACAACACCAAAGAATAAATAGTATAGAGAAACGAAATTTTAGGAATGCAGTTGTCTTCGTAACATATTGAAGTGGTTAGCATTGCAACATCACAGGTTAGTGTAAGCGCCAGATAAGCCAGTGCTAATGTGAAATGCTGATACGTTAATGACCAGTGTAACCTCCAGAATGTTGAATGCTGTCAAACAAACGTGAATGCATTGTGTTGTACAGGTGCCGGATGCCACTTTGTGGGATGAAGTTGCATGCCTGTTGCGCTTGGTCGGTCAATATAGAGATGACTAATGCCGGTTGTGTATGACGCTGGAGTTTTCCGATGATGGCCCGTACGCCCTCAATTGAAGACAGATCTGGTGATCGAGCAGGCCACGACAACATGTCGACACTCTGTAGAGCATGTTGGGTTACAACAGTGGTATGTGGGCGAGCGTTATCTTGTTTATAAAACACCCCCTGCAATACTGTTCTTGAATGGCAGCACAACAGGTTGAATCACCAGACTGGCGTACAAATTTGCAGTCAGGTTGCGTGGGATAACCACGAAAGTGCTCCTGCTGTCATAAGAGGTCGCACCCCAGTGAGCCCTCAATTAGGGCGGTTCACAAACAACAACTCAAGTACACATGGTATTCCAAAACGTTTCGAGGAAGTAGGGACCAGGAGGTGCTGTTGAAATAAGACACACTGCTAAAGGTACCTTTTTATTTTAAAGACATTCTCCATAATAAATTTTCTAAGTCTGGCATTTTAAAAAAAACAATTTCAAAAACAATTTCCAATAGCTGACAAATTTTCTTTATGAAAAGGAGATTGCACGGTATGACGTTAACAACTTCCCAATAATAAGATTTTAATAACAGTTAAGAAACTCTTTTAAAAATACCTCTATGTAAAGGATATTGCAAGGTTTGACGTTAACAATAAGAAGATTTTAAACTTGTTATATCAGTAAGGGAACCATTTCAAAAAAAACTTTAAGAAGCTAGCTTGTACCAAGCGAAATAGTTGTCTCTCGCTCGCCAGTTACATAACTTATATTTGTTACAAGATTAATGTGAATAAGCCAGTGCACAAACCTTCACATTAAAGGCAGTTCCCCAAAAAAAATTTTCATTAGCTCGGTGAGGGAGTGACACGTGTAAAGGGGCCCAAATCACAATAGGCGCAATAGTTACTAGTGGTCTACAGGGCCACAGCAGATCAACCCCAAAACTTCCATTACAAGCCGCCATCTCTCCGATCTACCCAAAACCAGAAGATGTAGCAGGGGCGGTGCATGTACAGACTGAACCACAGAGACACACGACACCGACCCTAAATCACCCAATCGAGGTGCGAATGTAACGGCCCGGCCAAGAAGATATTACTACATTCCCGCGGACAAGCAAACGAAAACTGTGGTGGGAAGACCCCAACAAAACCACTGGTGAAGAAACTTATACACTTCACTAGAACTTGAAAAACCCACATAAAAACAGTACTCAACTTCTCATACTCCACCACAGCGCCGGGAACCCGTTGCACTTCCAAATGCTCGTCAGAGCCAACCGCTGCCAGTGGTTTCAACGGCCGATAAGAAGACATACGGTCCCACGCGCTGATCTCCTGCACCACGGCTTCTAAGCTTCATGAGCCACGTACATGCGGGTAAGGCAGACTCAGCCCCTGACAGCCAAGAGGTCGGCCAAAGCACATGGCGAGCAGTTGACGACCCCCAACAGCACGGCCCCGCTCACGCCACCACCTCTCTCGGTCACCGTCCAGTACGTACTGCCTAGACCGTCACGCGACCATACACTAGCTCCACCTCCCGCCAGAAGGCGGTAGCGATCCCAAACAGCGTAACAAACCGAAAGCGCCACCACAAACACTAGGCGCGATGCGTGAGCACTCCGCCTGGCGCGCTTTTTGAAGAGCCGGACACAACTACGGCTCACCCAGATCACAATTGTTAGCTTTAGGAGCGGTGCAGGTGGCACGGAGACAGGTTGGTTGCACGGGCTCAGTTGACCTCCTCCTAACTAACACAAGGTCATCACTGGCACCGAGGCAGGACGAGTTTTACTCAGAAAACACAACTGGCCTCCACCCTCCCCTCCATCGAGCTCTTGCTAGATACCACGGAAGTCGCAAGTGGCGGCGATTTTAGGACAGTGGAATGCGAACATTTTTAGGTTAGGTTTTACCGTGACTGTTACTGACATTAAATGAAACAACAAGCTTACTGTTACCAGTCACCGTCACGGTGGCTGGTAACAGTAAACTTGTTGTTTCATTTAATGACAGTGGAATGCTTGTTACAAAGCGTCTATCTCGGAGCTGGCCTTGAAGTAACCGATTGGTAACAGGTCGTTATGTCACTACGGTGCCGCTTCCTGCTCAAATCACTGTTGCAGATGCAGCATGACGCGCCAGAGCTTTAAGCCAAACACGATGGTCTTCCTTATCCGTAGTGCCGCGTGACCGTCCGGAGCTCGGTCTTCCTGCGACCGTGCATTCCCGTAACCACCGCTGCCAGATGTCAGGTACAGTGGCTACATTCCTGCCAGGCCTTTCCACAGGATCACAGAAGGAACATCGACCTCCTCGTCGCTCTACTATACAACCTCGTTCAAAGTCAGGGACGTGTTGATAATGGCGTCTTTACGTATGTATTTCGGTAGGGACCGCCTTTAGCAAAACACAATTTTGTTTTTTAACTCAAACATGTTTCACAGCAGTTGCAGCATATTCAGTGGGTTTTTATTTTTCATCTGTTAAAGATAAAAGTGTTCTTTGCTGTTTGTATAAATGTAGCTACTAGTTTTTAAACCGTAATTACAGATATTTGAAAAAACACATAAATTATGAAAAAAATCCTAAAACCAGCTCTCTCTCTCTCTCTTTCTCTCTCTCTCTCTCTCTCTCTCTCTCTCTCTCTCTCTCTATATATATATATATATATATATATATATATATATATATATATATATATATATATCCCCCTCTCCACCTTTTCACATAAACACACACACACACACACCAAATAAGTAAATAAATCCTATAACCTGCTGTCACCCTCACTCTCTCACTCTCTCTCTCTCTCTCTCTCTCTCTCTCTCTCTTTCTCTATCCTTTTTAAAACCCACACCCATGCACGCACTTTCTGTCTGTCTCTCTCTCTCTCACAATTATCATAGACACCTTTGAAAGATTCAGAACAACCGCCAGGAACACCTTCAACTGTTCCACAGTCAGCCATCTTGTTTTTACACCTTCAGCTGTTCCACTACCTGCCATGTTTTGTTTTTACAGCAGGTACACAGTGAAACAGTGACAAAACAGTGACAGAGACAGTTGCAACTCAATATATAGTGTTTGAGAGTGATGAAGGTGAAGGAAAGGAAAAGGTAAGTGAACATTATGTAAATAGACACACACACACACACACACACACACACACATACACACACACACACACACACACATACACAATTAAATACTTTAAGACATAGAAAAACAAGTTTTCAAATCGCAATTTTGGCTTAAACAATGTATTTACTTTAAGGGGGGTAGGACGTCAAACGGGCTGACTTGGAGCAGGAGAGGCATCACAGGACATGTTAATTTCCAGTGTCTATACTTTTACAAATAAATTCATAAAACTTTGTCAGCATCACCAGCAAGGGTTCAGGATTCACACTCATTGCTGTGGAAGTTCGGAAACATAGCAAAATAAATTTTTTTTACGTGTGAAGGTCAATCATTTTTTTCACTTACTAATGGCTGCGCTTGTTGCTATAGGTACACTTTTCTTCGTAAGTTAGAGAGATTCTTCGATGAATTTTGCACAGCATGCATACCATTCTTACAGGTGTGTGAAACTCTACAATTTATTTCATTTATGAAAAAACGAATGAGCTGTTATATTTTAAACTTCATGATTAGAAAAAACACAAATTTTATACTTATTTATCTCAATTTTTACCACGGTTTTTAATAGATTTGGAAAATTCTAGAGTGTCATACACCTGTAAGTATGGTTTGTATGCTGTGCAAAATTCATCGAATGATCTCTCTTACTTATGAAGAAAAGTGTACCTATAGCAAGAAATGTTGCCGTTAATAGGTGAAAAAAAGATGAAATTTCACATGTAAAAAAAAATATTTCTTTGTCATTTTCGAAGTTCCACTGCTAAGAGTCTGAATTCTGAATCCTTCCTGGTCATGCTGACAAAGTTTTATGAATTTATTTGTAAAAGTATAGACAGTGGAAATTAAAATGTCCTGTGGTGCCTCTCCTGCTCCAAGTCGGCCCGTTTGACGTCCTACCCCCCTTAAGGTACACGTGGTAGCAGATGACAAACTGTGGAACAAAATGGTCACTGTAGAAACACAACACACCAGAAAAACCACACCATATGGTAAAAAGGTATGAATTCATAATTTATATGTTTTTTCAAATACGTGTAATTACGATTTAAAAACTAAAATACCCACATGTATACAGACAGCAAAGAACACTCTTCATCCATAACAGATGAAAAATAAAAGCCCACTGAAGATGCTGCAACTGCAGAGAAACATGTTTGGGTTAAAAAACAAAATTGTGTTTTGCTAAAGGCGGACCCTATCCAAAAACATAAGTATTGTTAAAGCAAACACGAAAAAAAGAGCTCCAACCCCAAGATGATGGCGTTTTTGTCGCCTTAGAGGCATTCTTGAGTAACATCAACTCTCCGCGTCCAATCTCAATGGTAACTAACGCTACCACCGTTACAGCGTGTATTTAATCTAAGCGTAATTTGCATCCTTACAATGGCGTTACTAGCGCCACTCTTACGCGACTGGCGCGAAATTTAGAATAAATATCATCTTTCAGATGTAGAAACACGCCTACCAACTTTCGTTTATGTCGCACAACTCCGTCTTGGTATTGAGACTTCTTTTCCGTCAGTGTATTTCCATGAGAATTGCTTGTGATATTTGCACGTGTGTTTTTCCGCGTCTCTTGCACTTAAGTCGTCTTTTTGAGGTAACAGTCGCATTGGAAAATCGGACAAAATAATGTTTCTTGCATACTAATGTTAGAAATAGTATTTTTGTCTTGCTACTTACAGGTACTGTGACCATTTCCATTAGAGAATACCACACACCAATACAGGTGAACCCTCACATTGTTTCTTTATGAAACAAATATATTGCAAAGATATTACCAAAGTATGGTTTCACAAAGAGTTTGGATGCAGAGGTGCTACTTCTTTGTGGATTACATTACTTGCATGAACTATTCACTTACAAATTTGTTTTATAAGGGGCAGTGAGGTGAAAACGAGACAAATGGTAAAAAGCAAGCAAATTGTTTGGTATTTCAAAAGTAATCACCGTAACTGTTAGTACATGTAACGCACTGTGACATAAGACGGTCAGTACTTTTATGGCAGTATATATGCAGTTGTCTACGGAACCATGGTTGTACCCAGGTGTTCACCTTTTCTTCCGTCGCACAGCGTCGGCCACAAATGTCTTTCTTCAGGCCCTCAAAAATATGTAATTCTCATTGGGGGATCGGGACTGTTGGAGGATGTGTAAGGGATTCGCAATGAAATTTCTGCAGCGTAGTCGAAACATCCTTGGCAATATGTGGGAGGTTTTTATCCTACAATTGAACAATACCATCCGTTAAGGTTCCTGGGCGTTTGAACTTGACCGTTTTTTCACATTTTGCCGTGTGAAAGTATTGTGCGTTAATTGTGGTGGCCTGTGTCTGAAAGGCAAAGAGCAGCTGGGCCCTGCAGTCAAAGAAAAAGGTTATAATCGGCTGACGTGCTTCTTGTTTCGACTGCTCTGCAGAAGTTACGCTGGGACGCCCTTAAACATCCCCCATACAGCCCCAATGTCTTCCCCGTGCCATTTGCATATTTTTGGAGCCGTCAAGAAATATATACATGGCTGTTGATTTGCTTCGGACGAAGGGATGCACGCCTGTTTACGATCATGGTTCTGCAGTCAACTGTGAATATTTTTTCTTGAGGACATTGACAATCTTGTGTCACAGTAGGTTAAATAAATTAACAGTCTTGGCGATTACTTTTGAAATTGTAAACAATTCCTTTACTTTTCTCCATCTCTCTCATTTTTCATCTGACTGCTCCTTATACCCACACTCACTATTACTGACTTTTAAATTATCGTTATGCTGTATATTCTGTTTTATAGCAGACGCTCAGTAGAGTCTCTGAAGAAATGAACATATTTATGGAAATTAATGTAGTTGTTACACAACAGAGAAATATTTGATAAAACTAACTGCTTCAGTATCTAGTCTGTTATTGAGAATTTTTTCCCCTTTCTTATTGTGATGCTCAAAAATTTCCAACTAGTTTAGTGTTTTTTTTTTTAACGTCCCGTCGAGAACGAGGTCATTAGAGACGGAGCACAAGCTCGGGTTAGGGAAGGATGGGGAAGGAAATCGGCCGTGTCCTTTCAAAGGAACCATCCCGGCATTTGCCTGAAACGATTTAGGGAAATCATGGAAATCAGGATGGCTGGAGACGGGATTGAACCGTTGCCCTCCCGAATGCGAGTCCAGTGTGCTAACCACTGCGCCACCTCGCTCGGTAAAATTTCCAACTCTTCCATTAAATTCGACGTGTGCGATTTCTGGATGTGATTATCCCGAGATCTTCTTGTGTATTTCTCAATAGGACGTCCAGTGTGAGTAATGATTTGCATGTGTGTGGTTTTCATCTTAATGAAAGAGACACAGTACCTAAGAAGTCAAAAATATTATTTCTATCAGTAGCGAGTAAGAAACTAAGATTCATTACACCGGTTTTCCGATTGTAGTATAACCTCAAAAATACGGCTACAGTTCAAGAGGGACGGAAAAACACGCATAAAACATCGCATAAAACATTGCACATAACACCCATGTAAATACTAGCACTTGACAATGAGAGGAAGTTCTGGAAACGCGCTGTCTAAGGATGAACAAAAAAAGAGCTATTCCAGTGTTCCGTCATTTAAATCACGAATGGTGAATGAAATTAATCTGCCTTATAGTGTCCTTACACACAGTACTATTCACGGTAGTTTCAGTGGGTTTCACTATTCGACGATGCGATACTACATACCACACTCCAATTTTGTGATAGTCCGAGGCGGTTGCCTGAAAGACGCGTAGATTTTCTGTTATGGAAAAACAATGTACACAAAGCACCCTAGTACTCAAATCCTAGTTGAGAGATTACCTTTGTGGAGCACTTATTCTGTAGGAGTTCCAAGCAGTAGTTGAGAATTTCTCCGTGTGGAGTGTCATTTGTTCGTATACTGTCCCATATTTTTTCATGTTAATTATTTTTTTAATTCTTTTGACTACAGATTTCCCAGTCAGTATTCTGTAAAGTACGTACTGACTCGTCCCATGTATCTTTGGCCCGCATAGCTCAACGAAACCTGATAAACAAATAAAAACTACATTCCCGTACGTTTCCCTCGCCATGGTGTGTATTTCACCAAACAACAGTTTTCAACTAATATAAGTTAGTCTGCATCATCATCATCATCATCATCATCATCACTTAAGACTGATTATGCCTTTCAGCGTTCAGTCTGGAGCATAGCCCCCCTTATAAAATTCCTCCTAACATTGGTGCCTCTTCTGATGTTAAACCTATTACTTCAAAATCATTCTTAACCGAATCCAGGTACCTTCTCCTTGGTCTACCCCGACTCCTCCTACCCTCTACTGCTGAACCCATGAGTCTCTTGGGTAACCTTGCTTCTCCCATGCATGTAACATGACCCCACCATCTAAGCCTGTTCGCCCTGACTGCTACATCTATAGAGTTTATTCCCAGTTTTTCTTTGATTTCCTCATTGTGGACACCCTCCTGCCATTGTTCCCATCTACTAGTGCCTGCAATCATCCTAGCTACTTTCATATCCGTAACCTCAACCTTATTGATAAGGTAACCTGAATCCACCCAGCTTTCGCTCCCATACAACAAAGTTGGTCGAAAGATTGAACGGTGCACAGATAACTTAGTCTTGGTACTGACTTCCTTCTTGCAGAAGAGAGTAGATCGTAGCTGAGCGCTCACTGCATTAGCCTTGCTACACCTCGCTTCCAGTTCTTTCACTATGTTGCCATCCTGTGAGAATATGCATCCTAAGTACTTGAAACCGTCCACCTGTTCTTTGTTCCTCCTATTTGGCACTCAATTCGTTTATATTTCTTTCCCACTGACATTACTTTCGTTTTGGAGATGCTAATCTTCATACCACAGTCCTTACATTTCTGACCTAGCTCTGAAATATTACTCTGCAAACTTTCAATCGAATCTGCCATCACAACTAAGTCATCCGCATATGCAAGACTGCTTATTTTGTGTTCACATATCTTAATCTCACCCAGCCAGTCTATTGTTTTCAACATATGATCCATAAATAATATGAACAACAGTGGAGACAGGTTGCAGCCTTGTCTTACCCCCGAAACTACTCTGAACCATGAACTCAGTTTACTGTCAACTCTAACTGCTGCCTGACTATCCATGTAAAGACCTTTAATTGCTTGCAAAAGTTTGCCTCCTATTCCATAATCTCGTAGAACAGACAATAACTTCCTCCTAGGAACCCGGTCATATGCCTTTTCTAGATCTATAAAGCATAGATACAATTCCCTGTTCCACTCATAACACTTCTCCATTATTTGTCGTAAGCTGAAGATCTGGTCCTGACAATCTCTAAGAGGCCTAAACCCACACTGATTTTCATCCAATTGCTCCTCAACTAATACTCGCACTTTCCTTTCAACAATACCTGAGAAGATTTTACCCACAACGCTGATTAAAGAGATACCTCTGTTGTTGTTACAATCTTTTCTGTTTCCATGTTTAAAGATTGGTGTGATTACTGCTTTTGTCCAGTCTGATGGAACCTGTCCGGACTCCCAGGCCATTTCAATTATCCTGTGTAGCCATTTAAGACCTGACATTCCACTGTACTTGATGAGTTCCGACTTAATTTCATCCACCCCAGCCGCTTTATTGCACTGCAATCTATTGACCATTTTCTCCACTTCCTCAAACGTGATCCTATTTCCATCATCATTCCTATCCCATTCTACCTCGAAATCTCAAACATTACTGATCGTATTTTCACCAACATTGAGCAACTCTTCAAAATATTCCCTCCATCTGCCCAAGGCATCCACAGGATTCACCAGCAGTTTTCCTGACCTGTCCAAAATACTTGTCATTTCCTTCTTACCTCCCTTTCGAAGACTGCTATTTACACTCCAGAATGGTTTTCCAGCTGCTTGACCCAATGTCTCCAACCTGTTTCCAAAGTCTTCCCAAGATTTCTTCTTGGATGCTGCAATTATCTGTTTGGCTTTGTTTCTTTCTTCAACATAACTTTCTCTGTCTACCTGAGTTCTAGTATGTAGCCATTTTCTATACGCCTTCTTTTTCCTTTTACTGGCTGCCTTGACTGTGTCATTCCACCAAGCTGTTTGCTTCCTCCTACTTTTACACACTACTGTTCCAAGACATTCTTTAGCCACTTCTAGTACTGTGTCCCTGTACCTTGTCCATTCCTTTTCCAATGACTGTAATTGACTACATTCAACTAACTGGTACCTTTCTGAGATCGCTGTTATGTACTTGTGCCTGATTTCCTTATCCTGAAGTTTCTCCACTCTTATCCTCCTACATATGGACCTGACCTCCTGCACTTTCGGCCTCGCAATCCCAATTTCACTGCAGATTAAATAATGATCAGTGTCATCAAAGAATCCCCTGAATACACGTGTGTCCCTCACAGCCTTCCTGAATTCCTGATCTGTTATTATATAGTCAATGACAGATCTGGTTCCCCTGCTTTCCCAAGTATACCGGTGAATGTTCTTATGTTTAAAAAAGGAGTTTGTGATTACTAAGCCCATACTGGCACAGAAATCCAAGAGTTGCTGCCCGCTCCTGTTGGCCTTCATATCCTCTCCAAATTTACCCATAACCTTTTCGTACCCTTCTGTTCGATTTGCAATCCTGGCGTTAAATCACCCATGAGCAGAACACTGTCCTTGTCCTTTACTCTAACAACTACATCACTGAGTGCCTCATAAAAACTATCCATCTTATCTTGATCAGTCCCTTCACAATGCGAATATACTGACACAATTCTAATTTTCTTGCTAGACACTGTCAAATCTATCCACATCAGTCGTTCGTTTACATACCTTATTGCAACTACGCTGGGTTCCATTTCTGATGCAAAGCCCTACACCCCATTGTGCTATTCCTGCTTTGACTCCTGACAAGTAGACCTTGCATTCTCCCACTTCTTCTTCTTTCTCACCCCTTACCCGAATATCACTAACAGCTAAAACGTCCAGCCCCATCTTACTTGTAGCCTCTGCCAGCTCTACCTTCTTCCAAGAGTAGCCCCCATTGATATTAATAGCTCCCCATCTCATTACCATTTGTTTGCCAAGTCGTATCTTAGGAGTCCCTGGTTTGTCAGTTAGAGGTGGGACTCCGTCACCTCCAAAGGTCCGAGGCATTTTGCTCTGATTGTTGCCAGCATCATATTTAAAGTACCAGGGAAGCAGGTTGCTAGCCTTACTTGCCCCGAGTCCCATTGGGTTTTACCCCTAACGGCTGAGGGACTAACCGGTGGATTTGGTAGTCTTTGCCGTATGAGCACAAAGGTGACCACGACTCAGAATATGTCCGAGATGCCCAGCCTTATTCCAAAGTAACTGGTATCCCGACTGTCGGGACCACTTACTTGGCCACTCATACGTTGCCCGTGGTTCATGAACTAGGACATGACTACAGGAACCCACACCATGATTTGTAAATTGGCTCACTGCTTTTTTTGTCGTATGGAGACGGCTAACACAGCAGTGGGACGGACCTCTATTCAGGAGAGAGGCGGTTCAAATTACAGACCAGCCATCCGGACCTAGGTTCTCCATTGTTTTTCCAAATTGTTTAACGTAAATGGAGAGAGGGTTCCTTAAAGAGTGTTTCACCGCCCACCACCATCCCGACCTTGTGCTGGATATGCAATGACTCTGTCGTCGGCGGCACGTTAACTCAAATCTTCCCAGTTTCCTCCTTTATTACACCTGCTGATATCTGAATGCGATGCCCAAAATCCGTAACGCCACCGCCAGAAACGCATTCGCCGTTATAATACTCTGTTACTGACACACAGTTCTAATTAAAACTTTTATGGCCTAACTGAATATTTTAATTACATTTTTTTACATTGCTTAAGCTTGACCTGGGGAACAGCCCTCATGAACTTTTTTTTGCTTTTTGCATGCTCTTTCCCTGACGCCGAATGGTAGAGCCGCGAACCGCTCCGCTGAGCTCGCAGAATCCGCACAAATCCGATTTCGTCCCTTCCCAATCCCCCTACACCCAGTCCACTCCTCTCCACCCTTTTCCATCCAAAATACTTTATCTCTCCGTCTTACTCCTTCTACGTTTACTGACTGAAAGACAGATGAGACGATACAGCCCTTATAAAACAGATGATCAATAATTTAGTTCAGTGTTGTTATTTAGTGCCAGTATGTCTTAAAATACGAAGTATGAAGTACAGATAGCTATATAAGAAAAACAAATTGCGTGCTAGACATAGCTAGCGCAACTAGAAAAATAATTCTCCGCTCAGGTGCTTTAGTCAAGAACCATTAACCGCCCGGTTGTATGAAGAATCGAACTCTTATGACAAAACAGCATCAAACGTCTGATTACTTTACAAATGAGGTAATGTGTTAAATACTTGACGTTAAGTGTGTGAGCAAGAAAAAGTCTGTAATTATGTTTATTGTTTGTTCGAAGTCGCTAAGTGCTATCATTATGAAACACTGTATGAGACTAGCCTAGGTAATTCGCACTCCGTTTTAAGCAAAAGCTAGTTTCCACGCATCTCAGTCTTTATGACACCATCTCCTGTACTATCCGTCGCAGAATGATATAATCTTGCAGCTACATTCAGTGGTATGTATGGATACTCTCTGCAAAATGTGTTTCGAATAGAATTAGTAGTAAAGAAGTAATAAATTAAAATGTCATGCCTGATGCTAAAGCTGTATGGGATAAACATTTTCTCTTTTATCATTTTGTCAAGGAAGTCAAGAATAAAAAGTTTCGTGAGATTTTGAAATTATATTTAATGTTTATTGGATGTCGGTAAGTGCTCTCATTCTCAAATACTGGATGAATGTAGTCCAGGAAAGTGATACGCCATGGATTACCCAGCCTCAAGATATACACACAGTTTAAAACTCTTGTTTTGCAGTGTTGAACCTTTGAATAAGATTTTAATTCTTAAAGAGTAGATTATGACAGCATTTTAAATTATGAAATTGGATCAATAATTGTACGACATTTTGGAAATTTTTGCGACTCTCGAAGCCGTTAATAGGCAACCTAGAAGTGGGATTGTGCAGCTTGCACTATGAACTGGGCTTGCCAAGGGCAGTAACGGATACTTCTTGAGCGACATATTTTATTTCCTGCAGTTAAAATTTGAAAAGTGACTGCTAGTTCCAGAAACTGTCGTCCTAAATTACTAGCGCTGATTTGGAACAGATGAAAAACGCGGCACCAATGCACAGTTTTAGGTATCACTGCAAGTATATCTTTGGATTCTTTTTTTTCTCAGTCCGTCTCGACAGAGTAAGAAAATCTATGGAGTGAGCCTAACGTCCTGCACATGCGGTTAACAACTAACGGAAACAGTCAGGAAGCGCAGAAAGCGATGCGCAGAAATCAACGTGTTTTCTTAGTTGTGCGCATGACGTCATGGTGGAAGCAGCAGCGCCAAACAGTACACAGTTCGAATTGTGTGATTGTTTTTGTTGTGTTTGAAGGAGTATTTTGATTGAGTTCTTTCTTCTGAGGTACTCAGTCAACAGCGGAAACATTCGGAATCCGGGAGTGTTACGGTTTTTGCTGTAATTAATATTTGATTCGGAACTGAAATAGCGATAGTGGACAGCGGGATCAACATTGTGTTCGCCAGCTCTATAGTTTATGGTTCGTCCTGTGAAATTTTTATTGGAGAATCCACAGGTGAGTGAGAAAATTAATTTTTACAATGCCAGGCTGTGCTGTTACGGGCTGTTTTTCCTACAACCGGAACACAAAGGGAACTGACGTAATGTATTACAGTTTCCCGCGTAATGAAACATTACAAAAACTATGGTTGTCGAAATGTTGTAGGAAAGACAGTGTAAATGTTGCGCGTGCACGAATATGCTCTCGCCATTTCGCAGAAACAGATTACTTAAGGGATTTACAGTCTGAATTGTTGAATTTGCCCCGAAAAAGAATGCTCAAGCCAGATGCAGTTACTTCGTGCAATTTTCGTGCAGTAGTGCGACTGTTAATGTGTCACCCACAACAGAAGACAGAACCAAACGGTATAAGAAACGAGAACTACATAAGAGATCTCTGGAAACTCTGGAAAAGCTGTCACCAAATAAGAAACATCATAATAAGAGCACATGTACAGATGACAGTTTTTTTTTCAGACACAGATAAAGTTACTTTGATGGATACTGTAGCGGCATTAGAAAAAAGGGATGCTGTTCTTACAAACTAGTGTGAGCAGCTTCGAGCGAGTAATAAAGATCTTCGGAATCAGCTGTCTAGAACGCGACTACTTATGCGCGAGGAAGAAATTAATAAGGAGGTTCTTGTGTCTAAGAAAATTACTCGTGTGCTGAGAAAAATGTTTTCATTCAATCTAATAAAAAGTTTATTAAGTGACTCAAAAAGGGTTAGATGGAGTAATGAAGACATTTGTAATTCAATTACTCTCCGTGCTATATCTCGGAAATGTTATAATTTTCTGAGGAAAAAAATCGGGTATCCTCTACGAGCTGTGTCGACGTTGAGGGCCTGGATAAACCGCTCTTTTAGTTGCAGCCCTGGCATTTTGAAAGATCTTTTGATTATGATGAAAATGCAGGCTAAAACATTCACTGACAGGCAACGTGTTTGCGTTTTGTCCTTCGACGAAATGAACATCGAGAGTATGATTTGCTATGATCAACAAGAGGACAGGGTGTTAGGACTCCACAGTAATGTTTTAGTTGTTATGGTGCGTGGACTGTTTGCAAGTTGGAAACAACCTGTTTATTTTGATTTTGATGTTACGCATGACAGCTGCCCTTTTGAATGAAATTATTGTCGCCTTAGACAGTAATTCGTATAAGGTTGTAGCTTGTGTAGCAGACATGGGAACAAAAAACGCTTGCGTTTGGAATGAGCTTATCGTGACGCACATAAACAGTTGTTTCCCTCATCCTAGCGACACACGGAAACGTGTGTGGGTGTTCCCTGATGTCCCACATTTGCTTAAGCTGTTACGGAATCATTTGCTGGATGAAGGTATTATTGTAGAAAATAAGGCAGTGACGAAATCCATGTTTGAGAGACTTTTGGCTTTAGACAGTGGGGAAATGAAAATGTGCCTAAAGTTAACCCAGCAACACATCACTGGTAAGGGAAGAGATCGACAGAGAGTGCGCTTAGCAGGCGAATTGCTATCTCACATAACTTCACAGGCCGTTCGGTATTCAATGCCAGAAGAAGGACACGCTATTGACTTCATACAGCTGGTCGACGATACTTTAGATGTCCTCAATTCAAGGACCTCCGAAAGTAGGAAACCTCTGGCATGTGGATTCGGAATTCATTTTGAAGCACGAGAACAATGTCTGCGCAAGTTATACAACTGCTGTGAGAGGATGCACGTTGAATCATCAAGGCATTTGTTACCTTTTCAGAAAGGATTCATGAAGTGTATTCGGTCAATTTTAGGTCTATTCAGCGACTTAACACGTTCGCTGCCACTGTAATTGGCCTTACGTTGCCACGTAACCAATTATTTTCTTAATAGAATCTCAAACTGTATGGCTAAAAGTAATGTAAAATGTATTTATTTTATAAGTAAAAGATAAAATTTACTCTTGTGGATTTTTTTTTGGGGGGGGGGGGGGGGTCGCACTAAGGCGTCAGTGGCATATCAGGCCACATTCTGTAGCGGGTGGCCATGGACGCGCTAGTGCGTCTCTTTTATTTTTCCTGAAAATTTTGACAGTTTAGAGTAATACATTTTTATTTTATATTCAAAAATAAAACGAAGCATGCTACTGACAAACGACATATTTATTGAACAAAAAAAAAAAAAATAGTGGAAACAGCATTCAAAAACAAACACAAGATGTTGAAGAAACTTCTGAAACACAATGTATGTCAAATCTCAGAAAAGATACAATCAAGAACTTTAACGATTACACTCAAACAAATAAAATAAATACAAAGTTCAAGAATAGTACCTACACATAACTGTCGGAAAATGAAAGAAGAACGAAAGTGCTATCTGCCTTTAGAGGTGGTGAATAACACAATTCAAACAATACCCTGCTTTATTTGGGCAATCTGGACAATCGTAAATCGTGTCTGTCCGTTGTCTCGGCTGGCGCATGATCTGCACTTTTTTCTCGGTGTTTTTGATTTTCCAGTTGATTCTCGTTTTACCACAACATGTTGGGGATTTCTGACTGGCCGTTCTTCCTGCTTTTGCGGCAATAGTGCTCTTACAATACTGTGTCTGAATTCTTGGAGGGGCATTTTTGTGCCAGAATAATTATTATGTACGGCATGTGCGTTTGTCCGCATCTTTTTCATAACACGGGATAAAAAAGTTTTTGTACCAGCGTATGGTTTTTCGTTTGGAGAGGTAATATGATAACATCTGATCGTGCCGATCAACTACCGACATAAATTTATTGTAGTTTACAATGGCCAAGGGCTTAGATTTCTTCTCCTTTATTTAGTTTTCAAACTCAACCATTTCATTTGTAAATGCGTTAGAAATGTAGCAAACCTCCCTCTTATCACGCCAGTTACCTATCCGCAAATCTGGCATGGGCTTCACCTTTTCGTAATTTTGCTTTCTGTATTTCCTTGGATGTATCCTTCCTATTCGCCCTCAGAGTTCCGTGCAGTGAGTCTTCTTATCCAGGAGCAACTTAGCCAATGCGAAGCTATTATAGTAATTGTCCATGTACACGTGGTGACCAGCACTCAACTTTTCATCCAGTAAATGAAGAACAATTTCTTGCCCTTGGCCTCTTCCTCCTAAATCGTCCAGCATGCCAGTGTATACCGCGAATTTTAGTACCATTCCAGTGGGAGTTGTCAAAATATATAGCTTTATGCCATATTTGTGCTTTTTATTTTTGATGTATTGGCGGAAAAGTAATCTTCCACGCCAAAGGATCATTGATTCGTTCAGTGACAGTTCCCGTCCAGGGTAGTACACTTGGCACGTCCTTTCATTGAAAAAATTGATAACTAGTCGCATTTTATACAACCTGTCGGATAGTTTTGGTCCGCCCTGTATTGGATTTTCAGAAAAATGCAATGCACATATTATTAGAAGAAAACGATTTCGTGAAAGTCTATCGGCAATTCCTTTCACGTGAAGTACGTGGTCCTTTTTCCTATAGTCCAGCAACTTCCTCGTCTTTACATTTCCCATGTGCAGGAAAATTCCCAAGAACGCTAACAATTCGCCAACCGCCACATCTTTCAAACAATTTATTCGTGATTATTCTTTGGTTCCCACAGAAAGGAATAATTCAATTGCGTTTGTATTTGTTCCTTCTACAACTTTCAATAGAAATTCGTCTGTCAGCAAAAGACGAAAATAATGTAAGGGAGTGTTTCCTGTTGGTTGAATTAGCAGTCCCTCATTTTTTATAAACAAGCAATTTACCATTCCAACTGGCTCGCTTTCCCATGCAACACTTGTATCAGCTACGTTACCACTTGTTACCACTCCTTCCCTTCCCCTGTCGCTTGGGTTCACAGCCATTTACAGTCTCATCTAAAGCAAACTCGGCTCCGTCAGACTCCTCACTGGATTCCACGCGTCCTCCCCACTGGCCAATTCCGTTTCCGAATCGCTTGCTTCTAATATTCGTAATAATTCCGCATCCGTTAGTTTTTGTACGTTTGTTGTGTCCCTTATTTTACGTTTCTCAGGCTCTGAAGGGCCTGCCTTGTCACGATTGTTTTCCATTTTCAGTCCCACAACAGAGAAAAACTGCAGGGTAAAAAAGCGAACCGCACCCGTAAAAATTAAAAACAATACGTTCTTAGAGTGCCTGCGCAATAAACTTTACCGAATGGCTGTGTCCGACTAAACTGTGGTGCCTCGCAACAGCTGAGTCTCTCGACGCGCAGGCGCGTCCACGGCATGTGCACCAGTATCGGCCGGACGCGCTGGTGCGCCGATGGCAGCGAACGTGTTAAGAGAATACAATGTCAAATACATACTTACTGCCAGGCTGAATCAGGACTGTCTCGCAAACTTCTTTTCTCTTGTAAGGGGGCCTGGGGCATTTTTATGACCATCCAACTCCGATAGACGTGAAAAACCGATTCAGGCTATTATTGTTAAGTGCAAATGCTTCCGATATTCCTGTGTCTAGTGCTTCTTTTGTTGAACTTGATGAAGAAGGAACATTTGTCACTACAGCAGTGTTCAGCAGCGTTCTTCCTGATATGTCTGAAGCACTGTCGATGATTGAAGGGCAGAAAGAAATTGAGGGGATAGAAGTGACAGCAGAAAATTATGAGAATTCCTCAGCATCCGTGGGTTCGGACTGTAGCGTGGAGGGATTTCAGTACCTGGCCGGATATATAGCCCATCGGTGCAGGCAGTACGACAGAACATTAGCCGCACCCACTGAAGAGCTAATGTCGGTCCCAGGGGAAAAACCAGTCAGCTGGCTGTGTACGATTTCTAAGGGAAGCTTACTTGTGCCATCAGAAACTTGGCTTGAGACAATAAGCCAATTCGAGCTGACTTTTACTCAGCTCCATGGCAGTGAAAATTTGTCTACAGAAAGAGGCATAATTAGTAAGTGTGTGCAGCACTTGGTGAGCGGTTCCCCAATATACACAAAGAAATCAGTAAAATATATGCTAGAACTCGCACATTTATTGGTCTGCGCTGGCTTTCATCAAAAGACAGAGCAAGAATATCTGAGGCAGCTCAGAGAAAAAAAGGGAGAAAATGGCATATGTCATCAAAGTAATCAATTCACTGCATAGTGTAACTGTTTTGCAAATAAAAGTTGTGTATATAGGTACGTACATTTTTGACGGAACAATTGGATATAGAGTGTCGTTGCGTGTGATATTCTGTTTGTAAACTTCTCCCTAAAGTGTCATGGTGTTACAAGACATGTTACGAATGCTTTTGTATATTTGCAACACTGCTTCGCCGCTTCACTGCAGAGGAGAAATGGTGAGTAAACTTGTTTATTTCTTTATATAATGCTAATTTAAAGTAATTGTGCTCTTAAGTTAATTCATTTCAATGCGATTAAACGAATAGTTTCTGATTTATTTGAGCCGAGGTTTCGAATTACAAGTGTGTGTCAGTGTGGTTGTGATCTGATATTTTACCGATGTGTAAGGCATAAGCTGCGAAAGAATATAACTCATCAGTTTTAACTGTAATATTTTAGCAGCACAAAAGCAGTTTAGACATCTCAAGTCTGGTATAAACAAAATCTTCCGCCAAAAACTTAACGTCAACGCGCATCCCGTGTCGTCTGCTTGTGAGCGCTTGCTTCCACGCTGACGTCACTAGGCCAGCCAATGGCAGAGCAGAGCGCTTACTGCCCAACCTTATTATGTAGTAACCTTGGAAATACTCGTGTGACGCTAGTATGGCCTGTTCTTTACATTTTCTATCCATGGAAACTTTAATATTTCACTTATTTGTTTCTCCGTATTTATTTGTTAGTAACTGCAATGGTGCTGAATAATTCTTGCGGCTGATGCAGTTAGAAATCGTCAATGGAGGAAAAGATACTTTTCATAGGTAAGTACGACGAAGGGCTGATTACAGTTATCATGCTAGTAAGAGACGACTTTACTAGACACAGGTCGGTCTTAAGTATTATATCTGGATTATACAGATCACCAAACCATTATGCTTATTGTAAAGTGGTCACAATAGGAAACTGCGCGAAATGAGTAGGTGCGATTATTGTTTTACTTTTCCTAAGAGTGAAGGCAGGTTACTAGTATAAAACCATGTACAAAATCGAAACAGCAAATTTCATCTCTAAAAATTCGAAAGTGTGGTAAATCGCTTAGTTTCTGCAGGTCATAACTCCAAATTTAACGTTGTTGTGTACACTTTAACTACAGCATACTGGGAAGGCATTTAGCGACACCGCCGTAGCATAAATAATAAAAACAAAGTCGCAGCAATGCTATAAAGCTCAACACACGATTTAAAAAGTAATGCTGGCAGCCCCTTCCCTTTCTGTTACGAAAAAATACTCGTATCTGAGCTGTCGTTTGTCGCAAACAAGAAAAATGTCCTTGCGTTTATCTCTTAAAAAATTTTAAGCCTGGTCAATTGCACGTTAAAGAATACGGTTTACCATTACGCTTATCGAACGGATGTATAAAATGCGTGATACGAGTGCATGATATGTCTGTACTAGTGACATAATTATACTGAGTACAAGCTGGGCGCCGACGGGCAAAACTCATGCCGCGCCATAGCCACTTGACAGTTGGAGGCGATTATGTTGACAAAAATTCCAATCTGTGCAGCTGGATACTAGTTCCACAGATACTTCTGTATGATCACACCTGCTATGACTATTAGAAGGCCCACACACGAAACGGAACGCAACGATCCGTGGCCAGAACGTGCAGTCTGTCTGCAGATCGCTCATGTGTGGGCAAATCGCCGATCACACCGATCGATCGTTGATCGCTTGGAATTCCCCCTGCAGTCTCATGAGTTGGGATCAGGTAAATATGTATTAAAAATGACAAAATATTTACATGTAATGTGGGCATAAAAATATAAGATATGCCAAAAGTATGGGGAGCAAAAACACTTTTTTCAAATAAACCAAACTTGATTGTACCAAAAACAAACAATTTTATGCTTCTTCAGTCTCACCGTAGTTCAATATTTTGCTTCACAACTGGGTAACGGGTCCTTCCGCTTCGGTAATTTTCATTTTTATGCCTTCTATAATCTTTACGTTGTCTTTCAGTTATGCTGAATGGTTTTCCAGTGCCTTAATCTGACGCGATAAAAAAACAATAATTGCTTTTGATGTATATTAAATCACTGTGTAGAGTATCGTTTTCAGAAAGTTCTTTCGCATTCATACAGCAACCGGACTTACCTTCAAATTGAAGAATAATTGTTTTACTGTCACTGAAATGCTCAACGTAGTAATCAAGTGCTTCTAGCCATGTACACCAATGTGTCAGTATTGGTTCTGGAGTCAAAATAATATCGAGACACATTTCTTTAAATTTTGAGATGCTACTGGGAGCTTCCAAAAATATTTCTTTTACGTTTGACCTTAAACTATCAACATTTTTGTAAGTTATCCTACTGCTTTCAGCTAATATGGTTATTCCGTGTGCCAAGCGCGTTACGTGGATCATTTTAGGAACTTGTACACCATTAGGCCATAAAACACTAATAGCATCATTTTAGAGCTTTGCTGATGTCTGTTGTTTATATTTAGAAACTTATTCACACTCCAACAGAAAGGATTTGCTCAACTTATCTTCGAATAGTCGATTGCAATGTCTCGTCGATTGCAGCCCATATAGGACCATCCTGAATTACGTCTCGAATCGACGTCGAACAATCCTCGTTAATTCTGTTGATGTAGTTTTTTTTATAAGTGTAGATTCGTCAGGAATATGTTGGCCTGAATACTTCTCTAGGATGCTTTTAAACACTGAGTTATTTAATTTCCATGAAAGTATATGTGCAAAAATCATGGCAAAACACAAATGTTTCGAGACGGTAGAACTTTGGGAGACACTGGTTGTTACATCAGTTAAAATTGTTGTTTGAATTTATTCTTCCTTGTAATATTTACCTTAAGTTTTGCGGTAGGTATGTGCTGCGATATTAGAAACAGTTGCTTAGTCGACGCGGATTTTTCATAAGCATTACAAAACAGTACTGTACCATCTGTAATTTGGGAACTCTTCAACATATTTTTTGCAGTTTGAAACACAACGGTCGGCATTTTTATGTAGGCATATACGATGGTGAGTCAAATGAAAACCTTAAATTTGTAATAACAAATCGAAATTTCGCGCCATTATCCTGTACGTTGGTAAGCGTGCTACAAACAGCGTGCAGAATGGCCTGTAGGTGGCAGCATAGTGCAGATGCACACATACCGTCGCAGTATCAGTATAAAGATGCCCACCCCACTTGCGACTTGCACCAGGGAAGAACAGCGTTCTGTTATTCTGTTTCTGCGTAGTGAAGGTGTGAAACCTATTGAAATTCACCGATGAATGAAGGTTCAGTACGGTGATGCATGTTTGTCACAGCAGCAAGTCTACGAATGGAGTAGGAAGTTCGCAAATGGTGTGACTTCAGTGGAAGATGCTCCTCGTCCAGGTCAGGCACAACGAGTTGTGACTCCACAAAACATTGCAGCAGTTGAAGCCATAGTGAAGGAAAACCGCCGAGTGACACTGAATGACATTGCAGCATGTTTACAGATTAGTCATGGGTCAGCGCACCACATTGTGCATGTGCTCCAGTTTCACACAGTGTCTGCAAGATCGGTGCCATGGCAGCTGACTCTTGAAATGAGAGAAGGACGTGTTGATGCTTGTGAAGAACTTCTTTGACACTTTGAACGAGAAGGTGATGGCTTCCTTGCAAGAATCGTTACTGGGGACGAAACCTGTGTTCATTTCCACCAACCGGAAACGAAGAGAGGGAGCAAGGAATGGCGCCAGTCCTCATCACCAAAACCAAAGTTTCGAACGAAACCATCAGCAGGGAAGGTTACGCTGTCTTCCTTTTGGGACGAAAAAGACGTCATTTTGGTGGATTACATGCCTAGAGGGACCACTGTCACCAGTGAATCATACACAGATCTCCTAAAAAATCATCTGCTGCCTGCTATCAAATCAAAGCGACGTGGATTGCTGTCAGTTGGTGTCCTTTTTCAACATGTCAATGCAAGGCCCCACACTGCACGTACAACAGTTGCAACAAGCACAGACCTGCACTCTGTCTTCTTCATCCACCATACTCACCACACCTTGCTCCAAGTGATTTCCAAATGTTTGGACCACTCAGAGACGCAATGCGAGGAAAGAAGTTCCGTTCTGATGAAGAGGTACGCCACGCGGTGAATGAGTCGTTGCGCGGACTACGAAAAGAATTTTTTCTAAAGGAATTTATGCACTTTGCAAATGCTGGAGGACTTGCATTGAGCGTGGGGGAGATTGTGTTGAAAAGTGATACAGCTTTGTACCACTTTCGCACAATAAATAATATTTAAAAAAATATTTAAGGTTTTCATTTGACTCACCCTCGTAAAACCACACGCACACAGATAGAGATACACAACTTTTATACTTGAAAGAACGTAGATGCGTGAATAACGCAATGACGCGTAGCGGCAAACCAGTGAGTGACAGGGACGTGAAGTACTAGCGTACTACTTGTGGAGGTGCGCACCAGAGATTGCGAGTCGAACTAAACACTCGAGTATAACAATGAGAAAACGTTTAATGCTGCAGCCTTATTGTTCGCATCACTGACATAAACTATCCCGTTTGTTTGCAAGGCCTATAGTGCGTTTAAAATTAGTTACAATTCTGCACGTAACGAATAGTGGGTAGCGTAATTGCCAGCGTGTGCCGAACGCGGAGCCTGCCAGGTTCGATGACCGCGTGAAGAGCAAGCCACGCAAGCCGGCCTATCTGCAGTTTTTCGCAAACGATCTTAAAGAAGTTATTCGGGAATAAACTCTGATTCTCGCACACCTTATTGCTTTCCTGCCTATAATTTCGTTGATGGCCATAGTTAATGTGATATTTCGATATCAGGGAAACTACTGCGTGAAATTAAGAAGTTTGTAGTGAAAAATATGGGTAGCCATGAATTTTCGTTTGGTCCGTGTTAGGGCACATGTAGCTGTGCTTGGTCCGTGTTAGAGCACATGTAACTGTGCATGGAACTTAGATAACATATTGAATTATTCTTTAAACTTGGAAGGATATCGCCATCAGCCTCCAATGTCGAGAAAATGGAATGAATGTAAAGAGCTCTGTCACGAACACACTGTGGGGCGGCGAGTAAGTTACTTCACTGCTTTAAATTTTTCATGCCGTCTTTAATCACGTGAGCCTGGCAACTAATTTGGTGGTCAGCCAGAAAGCGAAGGGAAACATACTGACCTTAGTTTCCAGTCTGCACGGCCACATTCCGGTCCAGCCCACTGAAAGAAAAGTGTCTATTTCCCATTTCTTTCCGGGATCAGGACTATGACTTCAGTAAAAGTTTAAAGTTCCAATCAAGATTTAATTTAATTAAAGTTTCTCACAAACAACACTTAAAATTGCGTTATGTTCAATTGAAAACAAGTCTTCCTAACAGATTTTTAATCTGCCAGGAAGTTTCATATCAGCGCACACTCCGCTGCAGAGTGAAAATCTCATTCTGGAACTCAGAGCCGAGCTGTGACAACCGCGTATTTGGCACTGAAAACGGATAATGAACTCGCGAGGACTGTACACCGTCCTGGATCGTTTAGAATTCGGTAAAATGACTGTTAGTGTGCCGTCCGTGTGAAAATCAATTCCGCGTGGCAAGTGGTGAATTTATTTCCACTTTTATGGCGAGCATTAATTTTTGAACATTAATTACGCACTTTCAATTTAGTGATGTTAGTCAGGGCGAAAAACAATCTGGTAGGAAGTTGCTGTAGAGGTCGCTTCTGAACTGCTAAAGGCGCTGTTAGATTAGAAAGACTTGTTTTCAATTGAACATAACGCAATTTTAAGTGTTGTTTGTGAGAAACTTTAATTAAATTAAATCTTGATTGGAACTTTAAACTTTTACTGAAGTCATAGCCCTGATCCCGGAAAGAAATGGGAAATAGACACTTTTCTTTCAGTGGGCTGGACCGGAATGTGGCCGTGCAGACAGGAAACTAAGGTCAGTATGTTTCCCTTCGCTTTCTGGCTGAGCACCAAATTAGTTGCCAGGCTCACGTGATTAAAGACGGCATCAAAACTTTAAACCAGTGAAGTAACTTACTCGCCGCCCCACATATGGTGCAATATTAGTGCGCTACATGCAGACGCGTTAGTGTTCGTTTACACTGCCTGTGATGCGATGCGACGCGAGCGATGCGAGGCATAATGGCCAAAGCTACGCAATGCGATGGTGCGTTCACATTGCACACGATAGAGCGCGCGCGCTTGATCTGACCAGCAATTATTGAGCAGTCTCGGCACGACGTCGTTTTTCCTCGACCCAGTAAATTCATTTGTATTAGAAAACAGTGCTCTGAGAATTCAACGCAGTCGTGAATGGGTGCATGAAATCAACAAGGAGAGGAGGGCTTTAGGAGAATTTCATCATTTGTACAGTGACTTGAGAAAAAAAATGATTCAAGTGGCTCTGAGCACTATGGGACTCAACATCTTAGGTCATCAGTCCCCTAGAGCTTAGAACTACTTAAACCTAACCAACGTAAGGACATCACACACATCCATTCCCGAGGCAGGATTCGAACCTGCGACCGTAGCGGCCGCGCGGTTCCAGACTGTAGCGCCTAGAACCGCATGACCACACCGGTCGGCAGTGACTTGAGAAAAATGACGATAAATTTTGGAATTATTTCAGAATGAGCACAGAGACATTTGATTATGTAGTGTAGCCTGTTTCAAATAGATTACAGAAGCAAAACACAAATTTCAGAATGGCTATTACGCCTGAAGTGAAAGTTATGGTCACCATCAGGTAAGTACACAATATTAAGTTTACAGCAATCATTTTATTATGAAAAATTTACAAATTTAATAAATTTTGACGTAGTTGACAATGAGAAGTAAAATACATCACAGTTCAGTCACTTAAGTATCAAAGTTTTCAGAATCTTGGTGGCTTGAAATAACAATGTCATCAGGTTGAATTTCAGAAATGACTATTTCATTTTGCGGATTTGCAGCAATTACGATTTCAAGTGGATTTTCAGGTGCATAGGGTGACATCAACGAATGTGCAATGGACGTGGTTGATTTTTCCAATTCTTCCAAAAGAACCTGCTGAATTTTTATCCTGGCTCTCAACTGAGCTGCTGGTTATAGTTTTCGCATTGCTGGCAGCAAACTCACTACAAAATGATAGCTGTCATCTTGCGTTTCTGATTTCGACATTTGCTGCTCAGTTAACTTCAACTTTTGCTTCTCTATATTTAGCAACTCAGAGTTTGTCGATTTCATGGCTCTCTTGTTTTGGTTTGTGTGTAGAGTGGGTGAGGGAGGAGGCATCAAAACTCTACCCTCTGAATTTACAGACAGTCTTGAAGAGCTGGCTGGCTTGGTTGGTTTCATCAGGTGAAACACTCTCTCTGTAAGAGCTGGTGAGAATGGTACGTCGTCGTGTGCGTCGTCGTGTTGCGATGCTGTTCTTTTACTGTGATGAACATCAGTCTTCGTCTTCCGTGGCGTCATTATGTCAGTCAGGAAGGTCATTAGCTCGTACCACGGCCAATTGGATTGGAAAGGCGGCATGCCACCTTCGTCTCCTGAACGTTCAGCACGAGTTTTTTTGAGTTCAGAGCGGAAAGTGTCACGTAGGTTCTTCCATTTATTCTTCAGTACCTCGCCTGAAAATATAGACGTGAAAATATGCGTAAATAATTAAGTACAATGTATACTTAATACATTGGCACATTATCTGAAAATCCTACGAAGATCCTACACATCCTTCAATTACGCTCACATCTTTCATTTTCAGGCATTTGTCGGTTGGGATGTCTTTCCATGCACTGTCACAGTCGTTTCGGATGGGTCTAACTACAGTCGCACAATGTGTGCATGAAAGGTGCACCACAATATGTGAATTCTGATCCCTGTACACCTGCCTTCTCCTACTATACCACTGCTTCAAACCGGTGCAAAACGTATGTATGCCAACTGGCATTTTCCGAAATGTGGGGGGCCATTGAAAGTAAGCATGTTCGGGTTAAATGTCCCACTCAGTCGGGGACAATGTACGAGGTGCATTCAAGTTCTAAGGCCTCCGATTTTTTTCTAATTAACTACTCACCCGAAATTGATGAAACTGGCGTTACTTCTCGACGTAATCGCCCTGCAGACGTACACATTTTTCACAACGCTGACGCCATGATTCCATGGCAGCGGCGAAGGCTTCTTTAGGAGTCTGTTTTGACCATTGGAAAGTCGCTGAGGCAATAGCAGCACAGCTGGTGAATGTGCGGCCACGGAGAGTGTCTTTCATTGTTGGAAAAAGCCAAAAGTCACTAGGAGCCAGGTCAGGTGAGTAGGGAGCATGAGGAATCACTTCAAAGTTGTTATCACGAAGAAACTTGCGTAACGTTAGCTCGATGTGCACCCGCACAACTTTCTCTTGGTGAAACAGCACACGCGCAGCCCTTCCCGGACGTTTTTGTTGCAGTGCAGGAAGGAATTTGTTCTTCAAAACATTTTCGTAGGATGCACCTGTTACCGTAGTGCCCTTTGGAACGCAATGGGTAAGGATTACGCCCTCGCTGTCCCAGAACATGGACACCATCATTTTTTCAGCACTGGCAGTTACCCGAAATTTCTTTGGTGGCGGTGTATCTGTGTGCTTCCATTGAGCTGACTGGCGCTTTGTTTCTGGATTGAAAAATGGCATCCACGTCTCATCCAGTGTCAGAACCGACGAAGAGAAAATCCCATTCATGCTGTCGTTGCACATCAACATTGCTCGGCAACATGCCACACGGGCACCCATGTGGTCGTCCGTCAGCATTCGTGGCACCCACTTGGATGACACTTTTCGCATTTTCAGGTCGTCATGCAGGATGGTGTGCACAGAACCCACAGAAATGCCAACTCTGGAGGCGACCTGTTCGACAGTCATTCGGCGATCCCCCAAAACAATTCTCTCCACATTCTCGATCGTATCGTCAGACCGGCTTGTGCGAGCCCAAGGTTGTTTCACTTTGTTGTCACACGATGTTCTGCCTTCATTAAACTGTCGCACCCACGAACGCACTTTCGACACATCCATAACTCCATCACCACATGTCTCCTTCAACTGTCGATGAATTTCAATTGGTTTCACACCACGCAAATTCAGAAAACGAATGATTGCACGCTGTTCCAGTAAGGAAAACGTCGCCATTTTAAGTATTAAAACAGTTCTCATTCTCGCCACTGGCGGTAAAATTCCATCTGCCGTACGGTGCTGCCATCTCTGGGACATATTGACAACGAATGCGGCCTCATTTTAAACCTCATTTTAAAACAATGAGCATGTTTCTATCTCTTTCCAGTGCGGAGAAAAAAAATCGGAGGCCTTAGAACTTGAATTCACTTCGTATTACAATTACAAAAAATATTTTTCGCTTGCTTTACTAGCTGTAGACGATGCTAGCTGCAGATTAATAGCAGTTGACATTGGAGGCTATGGCAAGCAATCAGATGGTGGCACATTTAGTCCAAGTAACTTGTACAATAATATTTTGACCGAAACTGAAAACTGGCCTCCACGGAAAGAACTACCAGGTATTCCAGTAAAAGCCCCATTAGTGTTGGTTGGAGATGAAGCCTTTCCACTACTGGAAAACTTAATGAGCCGTTTCCCTGGACTTTCACTGACTGAGGAAGAGATGTCATTTAACAAGAGGCTATCGAGGGCTACAACGGTGGTGGAACGCACTTTCAGAATTATGGCCAGCAAGTGGCGTCTTCTCCAAAAGGAAATTGAAACTTCTGTAGAACATGCAGACATTATTATTCAGTGCATCTGCGTCTTGCACAATATAATAATCGATAAAGATGGGCCTGACATTTCCCTTCAATTGTCTGTTGACCAGGACATAACAGAACACAGTGCTTTAGCAGCAAGCTTCCAAAATGACAGAGCAAACAGTAGTGCTTCAAGAAGAGCGAGGAGTGTCAGAGAGGCCTTCAAAAACTATGTCAACAGTCATTAATGCAAATATATTTCATGTCAAAATTATCAAATACTGTAACTATTGTGAACGTCATTTCATTATCAAAATACTGTAATAATATCTATACACAATTAAAATTAGAAAATAAACGAAGTTGTTTGTGTTACTTATTTCTTGTAGTCTTGTAGCTATTTATTTTACCTTTTAGTACTTACTGTCTTGTAAACTCTGCTGAGCTTGGACATGACACAAGAGAAGTTACATATCACTCAAAATTTGTCATAATCTTTCATGAATACTTGTCTCCTTAGCTACATTACTTTTGACCTAGGCTAATATACTTTCGGTCAGATTTAAATGAGCATGATGTGGAGGAAGCCTGATTAAACTAGCCCTTTAGCGTCCGCCAGTTCGTCGACCTTCCAGCCTGGAGATTATGGCTTGTACAAAAGTTTCGTTAACTCCCTCTTACACAACTTATATTTTCCTTTCTCCAACGGAACATGTCCTTGTACCCATAACAAAATATTCGCTTTCCTCCATGCATTGTTGAAGCTTTATCCACCAGATCGGAGTGGTATGGCGCATTGCCCATTACTATTGTCGAATTCGGGGAAATATTATGTAGCACGTTATCTTCACACGCGGGTGAAAGTGTTCTTGGACGACCACTTTTATTGCGAACCTCGTGTTCAGACGTGCTGCACTGTTTCTATTAATGCGATGCCAACACAAAACACTAGTTAAATATGTGATTATTGCAGAAAACTTCAACACCTGAAAATATCATTTGACGTGGGTGCATCTAGTGTGCAGCACGACATGGTAGTGTTTACCCACTGCGTGGCAACACGGGCGCTCTAAAAACCGAACTGCTGGTGGCGTTGTAGCGAAAGCCGACTCGCCATTGGTATTACCTGGGCAACGGCATCACGTGCCCTCCGGTGAGCCGAATCTCAAAACTCGCAACAAATTTTAAACGCAATATAATTGTTTTGCGCTCCACGTGAAAGACAATCGAATGACGAAACAGTTAAAGTTATGATTAGAAATCATGTAACATACCTACGACGAAGACGGCGTATAAATTATCGTGTGTAAGCTTCTTAGTGAGCCCTTGCACCTTAGTTACAACTGGGGGTACAGACAATCTTTGCTATCCAAACATATTGCGTTTCAGCTGCCTTAATTTAATATCATGTTAATTACTACAAACAAGTACCACATTTGATAATAGCATGTTTATAAACGTGTTTTGCCGCGCGGGATTAGCCGAGCGGTCATGGGCGCTGCAGTCATGGACTGTGCGCTGATCCCGGCGGAGGTTCGAGTCCTCCCTCGGACATGGGTGTTTGTCCTTAGGATAATTTAGGTTAAATAGTGTGTAAGCTTAGGGACTGATGACCTTAGCAATTAAGTCCCATTAGATTTCACACACATTTGAACTTTTTTTTTTGTTGATAAACGTGTTTTCACGAAAGCTTGTAACTTTTGTGAGACGTTTTCACAACAGGAGGTGAGTGGTAGGGTAGTGTATGTTGACAGTTATGGACGACATGTCAAAAACTGCTCCCCCTCCCCACCACTCCGAAAACATCATTTCAATTCCCAGAAGAGATTTTGGTTCTTTTCGTCTTCCCATAATCCCTGAGAAGCAACATTAGAGGTGTAAAGTTTTGGTTAGGTGGTTTCTTATTCTATGACTGAACACAAGTGCGTACGCTGTAATGAGATTGTTTAATATTCAAATTTTGTCACGGAAATACACGCTTCTACACAGTTTACAATGTGACAATGTTAAGACTGTATCTCGGCCTCTGAAAATGAACTCATCTTAAACACAACAGTATTAAATTGTAACTCCCAGAAAGTTAAATAATGCTAAACATAAAATATTAAATTTTAACTACAAGTTTCTTTACAAAATAATTCTTACGATTACGTTATGATGTTGGCCAGTAGTACGATAAATCATTCGATTCCGGCTCAAAGTTCGGTGCTATTTTTAGGATGACAGTCAAGTCTACGAAGGATGGTTAGTTTTGTGACAAGTCGAGCAAAAGATTAGCCAAGGTCACTCGAGTTTACAGTGCACGCAAGCTGTTGTCTGTGTGGCTGTTCTCGCCCACTGAAATTCCTACAAAATCTAATTAAGCCTTCGCAGAATTTTCCACCAGAAACTCTCCCTATGTTTCTCGATATGCGAGAAAACATGAACTCATCCCTAGTCTCAGACTGTGGCGATATATACGCACATGGCTGGAGCAGCGTGCATGTTATAATGCCCTTTCAGTTCTCGCGAGAACAATTAACTAACTGGCTGATTCGTTTCTCCACATTGCAGCTCCACGCTACTACAGCTAATTTCTAGCTGGCGGTCAGCCGCTGCGAACGCGGTGTTCACACAAATTTCTCCTCTGCATCGTACAGAGCTTTATGCGCTCCGTTCTGCACATGACGCCAGTTCAGAGAAGAGTCCACGAAAATTTCCGTCTTGTCTTTCTCGTAGCCGAAGTCTCTCCACGTCATGGCTTTTTTTGATCAATACGAGCGTTCCTCTTATTTTGTGGAAACTCTCTCTACCAATCGCAAGGGTCCTACCATTAAACTGCGTTGAAATCTCGGCACTTTACTCCTTCCCGGTGCGTTTCCGCCAGTTGGACATTTTGTGCCTGCTCCAGATGCCTACAAAGTTACATGTGTCTATCACGCGTGTACCACTTGCACCTCACGTGATCGAATGCGTCACTGGTTTTGATTGTCTCCATTTTGGAATTCCAAAATGCAGTTTTCTAAAGCTTTTTTCTGTCGTACTTCTGGCGGACCGTTACTCGTCTTGCAGTGTGTGTCACGTGTCCGGTCGCTGACGTACCGTGGGACGCACCCCCTTGAGACCTATCTTTAGTGCCTTCCTGGGTGCGGCCTCTGCATCTGCCCGCGCTGGCTTCCACACAAAACATTTCCTGTTGCTGCTTGTTTCACATTCTGCTCACTGGCATGCATTATATAGGAGTGTTGTGTTAATACCGTCGGTTGAGTGCCATCCCTTTTGCATTACATACTTATAGGCAAATCTGCTCATTACCACCGAAGTAACTTAGGTGTCATATTCACCTTCCCATTACAATGTATAAAACTCTTATGTAAGGTGCGAAATCGACCTTCATTTATTCTGCCACCTTACAAAGGCGTACAGGCTGTCTGAGGACTAGGTTGTTTGAGATGGATTTATGTTTTCGGCTCGTCCGTTCCGAGGCCAGGAGTCGCGGTTTGAAGCTTTAAAAATATGCGTTTTATAAAATGTAGCGTCGAAAATATGGATTTATGCAATTGAAATACGGAAAAATATAGACTACACTTTGAAATATGCAAAAATATGGGAAATGAAAGTTACATTTTCAGACTCCAAAGTCATGATTTATGTAGAAAACTGCTAAAGGAGTGGAAATTATTAAAAACGAAAATGTGTATTTACATATTAATCTGGGGCCTGCTAATGAATCATACACGACGCCTAGCAATATTACTGTGTGGTCGCGACTCCATGTAGTTATCAAATCGTGGTTATTTTGGTTCGTTTCACTCCGTGCGCCCACGCTGAGTTAAAACTTTGCTCTAGAAATTATAGATACCGAGGAAGCATGAACGAATGAACGACTTTCAGATGTGAAATTGGGGCCCGAGTTGGCATTTACATAAAGAAGTAATAGAAATATAAAATCTTTGGCACTCCGCCGCCCCCCCCTCTTCCCCAGACTTTCATGTGTTATTCTGAATTATTGCTACTTTTAATATGCATGCATGTCCAAGGGAACAGGCACTGCGACGACTCCAGTTGTTATGAATATGGAAAACCATCAGCTGTAGAATGGAATGACGCCAATGAAAATTTGTGCTGGACCGGGGCGCGAAACGGGAAGTCCCGCTTATCACCCGTCACGATTATTTGGCTATCCATGCGCAACGGACGGCCACACCCAAACTTTCATATGTCGTCAAGCATGTGACAGGAACATCCTGCAGTCGTACAGCCGTTATCTATATTCCCGTACATGTGAGACACTTTACTTGAAAGTCGCTTGCCTAGTGTCGGCGGATAAATACGATATTGCAGTGCCTGTGTTATTCCATGTTGCAATGGAATGTTCCTTTGGACATGCATGCATGCAAGCGTACACCGGGCAACAACTTTCAGGTAAAATGTCTCGCCTACACGGGTATACAGGGTGGTCCACTGATCGTGACGGGGTCAAATATCTCACGAAATAAGCATTAAACGAGAAAACTACAAAGATCGAAACTTGTCTAGCTTGAAGGGGGGAACCAGATGGAGCTATGGTTCGCCCGCTAGATGGCGCTGCCATAGGTCAAACGGATATCAACTACGTTTTTTAAAACAGGAACCCCCATTTTTATTACATATCCGTGTAGTACGTAAAGAAATAAAAATGTTTTAGTTGGACCACTTTCTTCGCTTTGTGACAGACGGCGCTGTTTTAGTCACAAACGTGTAAGTACGCGGAATCACGTAACATTCCGCCAGTGTGGACGGTATTTGCTTCGTGATAATTACCCGTGTTAAAATGGACCGTTTACCAGTTGCGGTAAAGGTCGATATCGTGTTGATGTATGGATACTGTGGCCAAAATGCCCAACGGGCATGTGCTATGTATGCTGCCTGGTATCCTGGACATCATCCAAGTGTCCGGACCGTTCGTCGGATAGTTCCGTTATTTAAGGAAACAGGAAGTGTTCAGCCACATGTGAAACGTCAACGGCGACCTGCAGCAATTGATAATGCCCAAGCAGGTGTTTTAGCTGCTGTCGCGGCTAATCCGCACATCAGTAGCACACAAATAGAGCGAGAATCGGGAATCTCAAAAACGTCGGTGTTGAGAATCCTACATCAACATCGATTGCACCCTTACCATACTTATATGCACCAGGAAATGCATGGCGACTACATAGTACGTCGTATAAAGTTCTTCCACTGGGCACAAGAGAAATTACGGGACGGTGACGCGTTCTATTTACCGACGAAGCGTTATTCACCAACAGCGGTAGCGTAAACCGGCATAATATGCACTACTGGGCAACGGAAATCCACGATCGCTGCGACAAGTGGAACATCAGCGACCTTGGCGGGTTAATGTATGGTGTGGTATTATGGGAGGAAGGATAGCCGGCTGAAGTGACCGTGCGGTTCTAGGCGCTGCAGTCTGGAACCGCGAGACCGCTACGGTCGCAGGTTCGAATCCTGCCTTGGGCATGGATGCGTGTGATGTCCTTAGGTTAGTTAGGTTTAACTAGTTCTAAGTTCTAGGGGACTAATGACTTTTTTTTTTTTTTTTTTTTTTTTTAGGAAGGATAGTTGGCCCCCATTTTATCGATGGAAATTTAAATGGTGCAATGTATGCTGATTTCCTGCGTAATGTTCCACCGATGTTACTTCAAGATGTTTCACTGCATGACAGAATGGCGATGTACTTCCAACATGATGGATGTCCGGCACATAGCTCGCTTCCGATTGAAGCGGTATTGAGTAGCATATTTCATGACAGCTGGATGGCCCGCACGTTCACCGGGTCTGACGTCCCCGCAATTCTGTATGTGGGGGAAAGTTGAAGGATATTTGCTATCGTGACCCACAGACAAGGCCTAACAACATGCGTCAGCGCATTGTCAATGCATGTGCGTACATTACGGAAGGCGAACTACTGGCTGTCGAAAGGAGTGTCGCTACACGTATTGCCAAAAGGTTGACGGACATCATTTTGAGCATTTATTGCATTAGTGTAGTATTTACAGGTAATCACGCTGTAACAGCATGCGTTCTTAGAAATGATAAGTTCACAAAGGTGCAGGTATCACATTGGAACAACCGAAATAAAATGCTCAAAAGTACCTACGTTATGTATTTTAATTTAAAAAACCTACCTGTTAGCAACTGTTCGTCTAAAATTGTGAGCCATATGTTTGTGACTATTACAGCGCCATCTATCACAAAGCGAAAATAGTGGCCGAACTAAAACATTCATATTTCTTTACGTACTACACGAATATGTAAAAAAAATGGGGGTTCCTATTAAAAAAAAAAAAAAGAAAAACGCAGTTGATATCCGTTTGACCTTTGGCAGCGCCATCTAGCGGGCCAACCATAGCGCCATTTGGTTTCCCCCTTCAAGCTAGACATGTTTCGTTCTCTGTAGTTTTTTTCGTTTGACGCTTATATCGTGAGATATTTGGCCCGGTCACGATCAATGGACCACCCTGTATACATAATGGATGTACAAGTTGTTGGCGGATGGTTGACGGCATATGGAAGTTAGGGTCTGGCTGTGCGTCTTGCATGGATAGCCAAATGAAAAGTCGAACCCTCTCCATAAGCGGGTATTCCCGGTTCGGGTCGCGGTCCGGCATTAATTTCCACTGTCGTCATTCTGTTATACAACTGATGGTTGACCACACTCGCAATTGCGAATACACTTAATGTAATCCATGGGAAGTTCATGGTAATAGTCACAATCTGCTGGGTTCCATCGGGAAATGTTGAGTTATTAATGAAATACCTATAGGCATTTTTTAAGTTTTTAACTCCTTAACAGAATAACGTACCCTCTTATTCGTTGTAAATTTCTATTCAAATGTCCACGAACAATTTATTCTACATTTATGCTGAAGTCTAGTGTCATTTCATAGACATTAGCTCTCCCGGATACAGTTTATATGCAAATAAGCAGTGCTGTTATTGACAACATTCGTGATGACAAGTCGAGACTGCAAAAGCATTGTGTAAATACTGGCAGTTAAACTACAAGAATAACTAGTGAAAAAGGAACTGCGGGCTAATAAATGACAAACGGATTGGTTTATAACATTGGAAAGAAGTGCACAACTCGCTTGACGACTGTTCTGTAAAGTAACCTAAAGTTCCTAAGAAAAGCACTTAAAATATGGTTAGTGAATTTCAGTACCTACAATTTTATTTTATTTGTATTTATTTGTTCGTTCTTGCTAGTATTCGTGGAGATATGAACCGCCACAGCAACAAGCATTTTATTTTTCGTAGCAGAATTTCTCGATAAAGTGGAGTTCGTAATTATTGTAATCCTGATGAAACTGCTTGGCAAACCGCTCGTGTATGGAGGGGTCGAAACGAGGGACCGATTGCAAGCGATATCGATGGCGATTTCGCCAAAAATCAGTCGCTTGTCTGTTGCATCGATCCTTCGCATGCAATATCGCTGCAGTCGTTCGCTCGCCTGGACTATGTAACACACAATCGGTTTGCCAAGCAATTTTAACCGGTATTACGAAAGCTGTAGTCTGGAGAAATGGAAAAGCATCTGCTGTGTTTCGCAGCGGTAGCATGTAATCTCTGTATTCCCACGAATACTTGAAAAAAAATTTAAAAAAAGAAATTGTATTTTTATTTAGCTTGTTTTAAAACGCTTTTCATAGAAACAGTAGATTATTTTAGAGAATAAATTGCTTCGTCTTTTACGTCGAGTACATTGTGTGCGTTTTGCTAGTATGCTGATACAATTAGTTTTTCGTTTATCACTCCTCAGTTCCTTTTTTCATCACTGGTCTTATAGTTTACCTTCAAGTAGTTGCAATAGACAATTTCTTTTGCAGTCTCGATGTATCTACAGTAATTTTGTCAACTGCCACTGCTGATTAAGTGTTATTAATTGTAGGAGGGGGATTTGATTATATAAAACGACAAGGGACTTGAATATCGTTGTTTAGCAAATTTTCTCTGAACATTTAAATTCAAATAGCTACTTAATATTACACTACTTGTACTTCATTCTGTTTAAAAGTTAAAGACTTAAACAATACTACTATTGTTTCATGAACAAATAAAACTGGTCAGATGGGTCCAGCGTAACGTGACTACTACTACGGACTGCCCATAAAATCTGCTTGTACACCACAAGCTTCAAAATGCTAACTACGACAGAATCATCGAATATATTTTGTATTACTTATTAATATAAATGGCAACGCCTGCCTCCACTTCACTTCTCATATTTGTTTGTGGTCCCTGCATAGCTATTGATTCCTGCATAAATTTCTTTCTCAGCGCGGGCAAAGCGGAACGGAACAAAACTGCACAGCCACGCCTAATAAATAGAGAATCGAGTCACAGCCATATTGCCGCAAGTTGCTGCTAACCATCCAGGCAGCCATATTGGAAGCACGATGCATCTGATTTCCTGGGCGATCAGCGACCGATCGCCACGATTCGCCCACACACGTGCGATCTACGAAGCCATCGGTCGCCCATGCGACGGATCGCTTACGCCTTTGGAGTGGCGTTGGCTAAATTAGCGTTCTCTTCGGAACCTGGAACATGTCTAACTTACAACAAACCTTGTCCCTATTGTACGGCTGAAGATCCTTGTGTTCGGGAGTCACTTAACATGATATCACGCGAACCTCCATCTGTTTTGTTGTCGTTGGAGGAAAACATACTATTCGGTATGCCGACGCATTGGCGTCCGCTGCTGCATACAGTCGGAGGCCTAATTATCGCTTACCGTGTGGTTTTAACCTAGGTAGTTCGAAGAATATAAATATAACTGCCTAGTTAACTAGGTAGTCAATTTTCGTTGCTGCGATGTAATTTTTTTGATGTAATCTCGAAACGTGGAGCATGGCCCTTTTCCATCCATCGCCACTTTTTCTCAGCGAGGTGTGTGACGGTTAAGTGCAGCTCCACGTTTATGGAATAGTTAGAATCAGTTCCCATATCCAATCTAGGCGAAACATTGGTCCAACTTCAACTTTAATGTTATTCGGTCTGTGTGGATGGCAAGACCTTGCGATTTCTATGGTCTAGATACGCAGTGACTCATTCCTCAAGGAGAATATTGTTCTCGTCCCTATATATCAGTCTTGTTTCTGCCCTTGTGTAGGTTTTACGGGCTATAGAATGGTACTGAAATGTACCTGGTGATCAGTATACAAAGATCAGTTGTAAAAGGTCAGCTGATGGACAATGCGTTTGTTACGAGGGACGTCTTTGACCTCCAAAGCTCGGAACCGCACGAAACCATCCTTAGAATAGGCGATTGCTGCGCAGACACTGTCTCCACGAACGCGTACGCGTTAATTACTCTCAAATATTTGGGGTTACACTCGTCTGGTATGGGACGTTCCCGGGGGTCCACTGGGAACCCAACCGCACAATAACCCTGGGTTCGGTGTGGGGCGGCGGTTGGGTGAGTGGACTGCTGTGGCGTGTTGTGGGGTTGTGAACCACTGAGGGCTACAGCGGAGATGAAGTCTCTCCGTCGTTTGTAGGTCCCCGGTTCAATACACAACAAGGTATCAATATGAAGGGAGGGAAATAATAAGTAATTCAATGACGTCAGTGCAACATTACATTGTCAGTCAACATCGCTAGAACCCTCTGCTTAAAGTAATTATAATAGCGCAAAACACACATATCCTACACACCTGATACTGATTGTATTAGTCCTCATAGTGCAGATGCAGGATTTCAACGAAGCGGTTGAAACAAAGTGGGAAAGAACAATCTGCACAGCTCACAAAAGCACATTTTTACATCCAGAATTACTTTCGCGCTCAGGCAGTCCAATATCGAAAGCCACAGAAATTACATTTTCAAATGACGATATGGGTATTACATTCCCATGTCATAACATGCCCATCCCCAAGTATATTGCAACCAGGGCGTATACCTTAGTGCAGAAAGGTGATGGTAAATCACAGGGTAAAGTCTGATGATGAAATAACTATCATTTAACTTCACTTTCGGTTTGGCTCAAGGTAGTCTTAGCAATCGTTATGATACAGAGCTTATACTGCCAGAAGAATTAAACATCAAGCGGTCAGCAATATTTTGTTGTTTTCGGTGGCATTATCTTCAGCATAACACCTTTGAGAGGAAAACATGTATCTAGAAATCTATGATCTGTATCACCTGACTAGGAATCACTTAGCAATAGGCTCTTTTCCACTTGTCACATGTTCGCAAAGGACTGAAGAAACCCAATCAGCTGTCTGGCTGTGGGTAGAGCTATGTACAAACTGCAAAACACTAGCTGCAATTTTCTCTTCTCTGTGAGATAGCGCTGATAATGAAGTCATTTCACAACGGAATTGATTCTGGTCACTCTTCCAAACGTTTCCCTTCTCCATACCCTGCTCGGTCGTAAACACATTCACTTCCTCCACAAACTGTTGCGCCTTCTAACGTATACTATTATCATATTCTGTGTCCTTACGTGTGACAAATGTAGTAATATGCCTAGGTGAATAGCCATATTCAGCCTTAAGATCGTCGACAAAAGAAATCGAAGCTTGAAATTGGCCAAGCCAGTCATTTAGACGCTTCTAGTGCCAACGTTTGCAGATGTCAGTAGTGAACTGTAGCTCCATATGACCTTGCTCTATCAAATTGCGATATTAGATACCCTGTTACAGTTTGTAATTGCGACAGTATGTGTTCTTGTAAACGAGTTCTTACTCGCCTTTTGCTACACACATAATTTAGCATTAATCTGCAATTTGATTCACTTTTAATGCACTTACAGCGCCTCATTAGTTTGCTAAAGGAACTGAAGCCACGGTTGTAATAGTCTTCATAAATGTTCTCCAGTACGCTGTCATCAGTATCTTCTAATACACTGGGCGTCGACTGTTTGGGTGGAGATAGTTCGTACTCATTCTGATTTGATTGTTCTTGTTGCCCTGGAGTCACCTTTGGGTCCAGGTACTTCCTGTCCTTCAAAATCAGTTTATCTATCCAGCGTAACGTCATGTATTTCTGTCTCATCCCCATTATATTTCTGAACTATTATATGATACGTCCGCGAATTCTCTATTCTTGATCCCCCCTTCATTTCCATATTTAACACGTTGTAACATTGTCCCTAATATTTGGACCTTATTCGTAGGATTATTTCTCTTTATGATATGCTGTACACAGTTTACACAGCAAACCGTATGCGAACACTCCAAGAAACACATTAGTGCAGCTACAACGTGCTACAACATCATGGCGCTAGTAGACAAGGGCGGAGCTGTGTATGTTGTTTTTATGATCGAGCGTGCGGTTCCGATCGTTCGAGCTCAAAGACGTCCCTTGTTAGTTGAATTTGTAGCGCGCCTTTTGCATTTACTGCTTCCTGTGTTATTCAGTTTTATAATAAATGTTTGCGAACTTTCAGATCTCTCTATTATAGATAATTGTACGTTTGATAGTGCGCCCGCAGCTGTTAACAACAAACATTAGCCACTGCGCAAATGTTAAAACATACATATACAAAGGTCAGAGCCGGCGATTGTAATTTTCATGATAATAACAATCAAATGGCTCTGAGCACTATGGGACTCAACTGCTGAGGTCATTAGTCCCCTAGAACTTAGAACTAGTTAAACCTAACTAACCTAAGGACATCACAAACATCCATGCCCGAGGCAGGATTCGAACCTGCGACTGTAGCGGTCTTGCGGTTCCAGACTGCAGCGCCTTTAACCGCACGGCCACTTCGGCCGGCTTAATAACAATCCTGTTCCTTTCATGACACCCATATATTTTCGTTTATTCATCATAAACCATTCCTTTTGTGTATTTTCCGGTACAAAAATACAAATTATACGCGCTCTACGCTATCAGGTGAATAGGTTGCAGTATTGAAGACGCAGCTGGAGAATAGAATTGCAGTCAGATGAAAATCATTCCACATGCGTGAATTCTATTGTGTCCACTGCGGATATATCATTACAAGGTCTTAAATGTACATGTTCAAAAAATTAAAATCAATATTTGAGTCACTATGCGGATGAATTTACTGTGGGATATTGAGATAAGTGTTATGTGGGTTCATGTCAACCATTAAACTGTCGAATCACATAAAAGTGATCACTTGACAAAAGCCAGAATAACCACCGTCTGCAGCGCCGACCGCTGCGCGACCTCCAGGAAGAGACTCAGTGATGTTCTTGTTGGTACCGATAGGAATGTGGAGGCGTTAATGATTGGCAACTAATGCTGTACGATCGCAGTAAAGTCATGAGATGTTCAATTGTTTCTTTTATTAGAACATGTCACGCGTTTCGGGATTACACCCATCTTCAGACATTACAAGCTTCAACTCCTTCCTAACCAACCAGGCGTACAGCCTTGACAACTCAAAGAAAGTGTCAAATAACATATGACTATAACTGCGACGAGCAGTCTTGAAGCAGAGCGTATACTGGTGGGTGTTATGTGGTTACTCTGGCTTTTGACAAGTGATCACATTTATGTGATTGGAGAGTTTAATTGCTGACATGAGCCCACAGAACACTTATCCCAACATCCTACAGTATACGCTCTGCTTCAAGACTGCTTGTCGCAGTTACAGTCATATGTTATGCGACACTTTCTTTGAATTGTCAAGGCTGTACGCCTGGTTGGTTTGGAAGGAGTTGAAGTTTGTGATGTCTGAAGATGGGTGTAATCCCGAAGCGCGTTACATGTTCTAATAAAAGAGACAATTGAACATCTTATGACTTTATTGTGATTGATTGATTGTTTGATTTTAACAGGAGAGCTAAAACCGCTTAGGTCTACCCCGCCACTGCCCGCACCGAAACTAGGTTTATTGTACGGTATCGCTCCCTGTATATCTAAGTAAAGCCAACCAGTGCCCTTAAATAGTGCAAGGAGTCCCTCTACCAGTTTGTGCGAGACACAATTTCTTCAGATCTAATTGTCTCGAAGATTCTGTATCTTTTACTCTCCAATGCCATGCATTTAAAGATTAGGTGTGAAGCAGTTTCTTCACCCTCATCACAGATCCTACTTTAAGGGTCTTCTTCCATTATACCCATTGTGTGTAGGTGCTTTTTGAAGTTCCCATGGCCGGTCATCAGTCCAGTTTGATCTCTTTCCTGTTCAATTCCAGGATTACAGAGATTCTTTTAAAACATGGCTTGGGCATCATTACCTTACCAAGCTTTGGTTTATGGACCTTGGTCCAATATCCTGCTTGCTGTTTCCTAAGGCAGTTCCGTAGTTCTAATTTGATCATAGCCTTGGTGATTGTCAAGACAGGCTCGGGTCCAATGAATGGAGATGTTGCCCCCATCCTAGCCAATCTATCGGCGTGTTCATTGCCACAGATCTCTGAGTGGCCAGAGACCTACACTAGGTACACCCTATTGCTTCCCCCTAGCTCCACCAGAGCCCTGTGGCATTCTGCAACAATCTTAAATCTTGTTGCAGGAGCTGCCAATGATTTCAGGTCTGCCTGGCTGTTTGACTAGATATAGATGCTACGGTGATTGTGGCACCTACTCATATTCTCCTCCACACATGCCCTCCGCCACACACCGTCAGGTGGCTTGTGGAGTATGGATGCAGATGTAGATTGCTGCAATTTCGGCTTGGAATACAGAGGCCAGTTTCCCTAGAGAGATGCTGCTCTCCAGTCTTGGCTGAAGCCCGTACAACCCTGCCCCGACGCCTTGATCTGTTTTCGACCCATCGGTGAACCAAACGATGTCCCCCGTACGGTGTCGAACTGTTTTCTCCCACTGCTCCCTACTTTCAATTATCATGTTGTAAGGCTTGTCGAAGCAGTTCGGAGTTATTATATAGTCGGCGGGCATTTCCCAAGCCATACCTATACTTGCCTCACTCACTATGTTAGTGTGTGATTGTGGATATCCGAATGAGACCCAGTTTTGGACAGTTTTAAGTCTGTATGCCCCAGATACTGCCTCCATCTTAACCCAAAGGTGAAGTGGAGGCATATGCAGCATGGCTTCCGTTCCAACGGTTGGTGTGCTGCTAATTCCGCCAGTTATGGCTAAGCAGGCCAATCTCTGCACCTTTGGCAGCAACCCGCTGTTCTACCTTCTTTAACCACACTACGGCCCCATAGGAAATCCTAGGTCTAACCACTGTGGTGTATATCCAGTGCATATCCCTGGGGCTTAGGCCCCAGTTTCTGCCACAAGCCCCCCTATTATTGTGATTGTACTGCATTGGTTGCCAGTTATTAATATAAAAATGGTCGCAGGCCTCAGACGGGATTTTATGTCCTGTATATCGTGTGGAGCCGTGCCGACTCTAGTGCGGCGACCAGCTGCGCTAGGTTTCTCGGTTGAGCATCTATCAGCCCGATCGAGGCGATCCCACATATTATCGATTTTAAAACTAGGGAGTCTGGTGGCCAGGAGGGTACAGTAAATTCATCCTGCTGCGCTAACCTACTCTGAGAGCTGTGTGATATATTGCATTGTTCTCTGGCAGATGCCATCGTGCTGAGGAAAAACAAACTACATGTATGGGTGGAAATGGTCGACAAGGGTACGTGCATACTTGTGTCCATCCACCGTGCCTTCCAGAAGGACGAGATCACTAAGAGAATACCACGAAAACATTTCCCAGACCATAACGCTACCTCCTCCACCCTGGACGCTTTCGACGTTTGCAGTACTGTATTTGCTTTCAGTCCGACGGAGAATGACACCAGTTCATCTGGAAAGCCCACCAGTCGCCATACATTGGACGTCCAGTAGCGATATGGGAGTGCAGTTCCAGCTTTTGGAAGCGTCGAAAGGGTCCAGGGCGGAGGAGGTAGCATTATGTTCTAGGAAATACACTACTGGCTATTAAAATTGCTACACCACGAACATGACGTGCTACAGACGCGAAATTTAACCGCAGGAAGAAGGTGCTGTGATATGCAAATGACTAGCTTTTCAGAGCATTCACACAAGGTTGGCGCCGGTGGAGACATCTACAACGTGCTATGAGGAAAGTTTCCAACCGATTTCTCATAAACAGCAGTTGACCGGCGTTTCCTGGTGAAACGTTGTTGTGATGCCTCGTGTAAGGAGGAGAAATGCGTGCCATCACGTTTCCGACTTTGATAAAGATCGGATTGTAGCCTACCGCGATTGCGGTTTATCGCATCGCGACATTGCTGCTCGCGTTGGTCGAGATTCAATGACTGTTAGCAGAATATGGAACGGTCGGTTCAGGAGGGTAATAATCAACGCCGTTCTGGATCCCAAAGGCTTCGTATCACTAGCAGTGGAGATGACAGGAATCTTATCCGCATGGCTGTAACGGATCGTGCAGCCACGTCTCGATCCCTGAGTCAACAGATGGGGACGTTTGCAAGACAACAACCATCTGCACGAACAGTTCGACGACGTTTGCAGCAGCACGGACTATCAGCTCGGGGACCATGGCTGCGGTTACCCTTGACGCTGCATCACAGACAGGAGTCCCTGCGATGGTGTACTCAACGATGAACCTGGGTGCACGAATGGCAAAACGTCATTGTTTCGGATGAATCCAGGTTATGTTTACAGCATCATGATGGTCGCATCCGTGTTCGGCGACATCGCGGTGAACGCACATTGGAAGCGTGTATTCGTCATCGCCATACTAGCGTATCACTCGGCGTGATGGTATGGGTTGCCATTAGTTACACGTCTCGGTCACCTCTTGTTCGCATTGACGGCGCTTTGAACAGTGGACGTTACATTTCAGATGTGATACGACCTGTGCCTCTACCCTTCATTCGATCCCTGCTAAACCCTACATTTCAGCAGGATAATGCACGACCGCACGTTGCAGGTCCTGTAAGGGCCTTTCTGGATACACAAAATGTTCTACTGCTGCCCTGTCCAGCACATTCTCCAGATCTCTCACCAATAGAAAACGTCTGGTCAATGGTGGCCGACCAACTGGCTCGTCACAATATGCCAGTCACTACTCTTGATGAACTGTGGTACCGTGTTGAAGCTGCATGGACAGCTGTACCTGTACAGGCCATCCAAGCTCTGTTTGACTCATTGCCCAGGCGTATGAAGGCCGTTATTACGGCCAGAGGTGGTTGTTCAGGATCTATGCACCCAAATTTCGTGAAAATGCAATCACATGTCAGTTCTGGTATAATATATTTGTCCAATGAGTACCCGTTTATCATCTGCTTTTCTTCTTGGTGTAGCAATTTTAATGGCCAGTAGTGTATTTTCGTGGCATTCCCTTGGTGATCCAGTCCTTTTGGAAGGCACAGCGGATCAACACGTGTTCATTGCACGTATCCTTGCGGACGTCTGCTGAACGATCGTTGAACAGCCAGTGTTGGTAGTCCCATGATTCATCTGGACTTTCAGTTACTCAACAGTTAAACGCCTCTTCGCCCGTACATATTTCCGCAGCCGACGTTGACACCTTTCATCTGTGGCCCGTGGTGCGTCGGTTTTGGAGAGCGTAATTTTGGCATGCACGGTATACTTTAACCACGGTGGCACGGGAACAGTTTTCCGACTTAGCCACTTGGGAAATGCTTCCATCGCTCCTTCTGTGCTATGTGACAAAGACCACGTGGTGTTCTACGTTACTCCGACACGCTTTGTATACCCTCGACTGCTAGTGCTGCCACTAGCCGCCTGTGAGTTGTTATTGCACGTTGACGTCGAACATAGGCGGTGGTCAGCTTAATGTGACTGGACTCTGTATGTTCATATAATACCGAATAAGCTTGTTAGTTACAATTTACCACTGTTGCCAGATGTACACACTTTTACAATTTTTCTGAGGAATGTTACATGTAACAGATTGTGAAACCATTCAATTTCTTCAAGATTGTGCATTGTTGTTGATTTCTGTGAGACGCAGTTTCACCAGGCATGTCCATACTGCGATCTGTAGTCTTCTGGTGAATCTCTGGTTGGTTGATTTTGAGGAAGGGACAAAACAGCGAGGTCATCGGTCCTTTCGGATTAGGGAAGGATCCAGAAGGAAGTCGGCCGTGCCCTTTGAAAGGAACCATCCCCACATTTAGCGAAATCACGGAATACCTAAAGCAGGATGGCCGGACGAGTGATAGAACCGTCATCCTACCGAATGCGAGACCACTGCGCCACCTCGGTCGTGGATCTGTGCTGCTCACCCACCACTACTTACACCATTCGATGTTGCCTCGTGTTCACGCCACTGCTGGCGCAAGTTTGTCTGAACAGTAAATAAATATGATTGAGACTGTGTTTACAATTAAGATTTAGTACCGCGAAGAAGAAGCACGTGACTCCTGCGCAGAATGAGAAGGGCGGTAGACGTGCCGTAGCTTCACCAAGAGACTTCTGTAGTGTTCTCTTGGGACGGTCTGCCCGTCGCGTAAACATGGACCGTAAAATGCATTTCTTAAAAGCTGTGAGTACTTGATCATCTTCACTACAGTGAAACACATCTCTTCATCGAACAAGTGCTCATAGCTCGTAAGGGATGCACTTCAGAGCCCTTGTTTATTGGATATTTCTCCTATTGTTTTGGTCCACACTACCTCCTCGCAAAATATGAAAATCTAAGAGCTTGCCGTAGAAGACATGTGTTTCACATTATCGAAGATGAGCAACTGCTTATCGTATGCATTTTAGAGCCCATGTTTACTATGCATTTTTCTCTTATTTTTAGCATACTACCACCTCGGACAGTTTGTCGGTGGTTTTCTTGTTCACCCTTCATAAGTGGAATGAGGGAGGACAATGTAAAGAAGTCATGGGCTATAAATGGGTAAGTCCACTTGTAACACTACAACCCGGTACGTCACGTATTTTCCACCTGCTTGATTTCATGAATTTGAAACAATTTTTGTAATTATATGTGTTTATGCATTCTGTCAGGAAAAGGTGCTTATGAAAACCTAACGTGTGCTAAAAGAATGAATAAGAAATATATATGTCGAAACGTTGTGCTAAACACGCTGGCAATCTCAGGGAAATTTATATTGTACGAAACACAAAGAACATCTCTTTCATATAACAATAAAACCGCTGGCGTGAGGGCGGGCAGTCGTAGAGGGGAGGGCAGAGACCGAGTTGCGAAGCATCTGTGGCGTAGCACAATCGCCTGTGTTGGGCGCAGAAGCTAAATAGAGATTGTGACGCAAATGGTGTTATAATACGTGCAGGACAAAATATAAGTGAGCGAGCGCGTGTATGGCCCAATACATGGCCGCAAGGGGATTTTTGAATTACTGAAGAATACTGTGTGACCCAAATTTATTCGGGTTGATTGCGCTATTCAAGAAGAGCCTATTGCCAATAATGACTTTAATAATTAACATTACATCGCAAATATTTCTTCATTTTACTTTTCACTCCAGCCCATGCGTATTCTCTTTTTTATAGGTTTGCTCACAGATTTCGTATTTTTTTTTTGTCCTTGCTAAAGTTTTCGTCTGTCTCTTTTTTATAGGTTTGTTCACAGGTTTCGTTTTTTATTTGCCTTTACTCCGGCTTTTGTTTCCTTTCTTTAAGAACTTGATGTTGACCCCGTTCTTGGTTTAGATCGTTTATTATTTCTTTTGATAACTGTTGTTATACACGGTACAGGACATAAAGTGTCCAAGTAAGGCTTCATTTACTTACGACAACAGTTGCAATATTGTTTTCGGTAGCCGGCCGAAGTGGCCGTGCGGTTAAAGGCGCTGCAGTCTGGAACCGCAAGACCGCTACGGTCGCAGGTTCGAATCCTGCCTCGGGCATGGATGTTTGTGATGTCCTTAGGTTAGTTAGGTTTAACTAGTTCTAAGTTCTAGGGGACTAATGACCTCAGAAGTTGAGTCCCATAGTGCTCAGAGCCATTTGAACCATTTTTTGTTTTCGGTCCACATTGTTGAGACATTGTAGAAGGTCGAAACCGACCATTGAGTGTTGTCAACTTAAGGTGCCCTACAGATTTTCGCGTTTTCGCTTCAGTTCCGTCGGCACATTCTTGGTCCGACTGATCAACAACTTGTGCAGTAGTAGCGGCAAAGTCCTCCTCTTTGACAGCGTTTCTGTAATGTGGCTGAAGGCTGTTGCCTTAAAGCCGTTCAGTGCTGTATCCATACAAACTGATCTGGATTATACATTATCCAGGAATTCTGTAATGTTTTTTTTTTTTTTTTTTGTAACACAGCATTTGAACGTAGCCAGGAAGATGCCGCTTCGTTGTAGTTGTTTTTTTTCTGTTATAAAGAACGGTCTGCTCAGTGGCTGCACACGATGAGTCGTGTGATCGTGTGAGCGAGATATAAGGGCACGGTTAAGCCATAAACACGAGTCACCTGCATTGCCTCAAAATTTTTGGTGTGTGTGCTGTGTCCATCCAGTAAAACTTTCGTACATTTTATGAAATGTACTAGCCCTTGGCAAGAACAGATCTGATGTTATCCATCCATATGTCGAGCGTATGGTGGAGCTGTACTTCTTAAGACGTCATGCATTCTGCTGTTCTTAAATATTAGCATAGGAGGTATGAATGTGTCTCTTGCATTCATTGCCCATACGCGTGTCGCTGGAAGGCCCCCATTCCCCACTTGTAATTGCTCCCACTTGGTGTTCACATTTTCGGGCGTTTACTTTAGACTGTTGGTGAATTGTGGATAACGCGGTTTCATCCAAGTTATATATTTGGTGAACAGAAAACTTGATTTCCTCATATTTATCGAAAAACTAATTAACACGCTTTTTATTAAACCCTTTCCTTCTGGGCGAATATTGTTTAAGGAACTCGCAAGGAGAAAGGTGGATGTATTTCATAAACCTGTTTTTCTTTATCGGAGGAATGCAGTAGATGGTACTTCTCAGAAAGTTGGTAGGCAAGTTTCTTAAATTCAGTAATAGTTACTTATAGAAACTTGATTGTAAATTAATTATAGGCTATGCCAATTCGTCTTCCAACTTTGCTGTCACATCATTACATCTTCCAAATATTGAAGCTTTATTTAAACTCTTCAGATGATGACGCGTTGTAGGGTTTAGTATATTATATCTTCTACATGCTCCGTTACATCCAGTTTCACCATTCCGTTCTTTCAGTAAAGGTTCGTCCGTATCGTCTTGATTTAATTTACTGTGCACTTTGTGATATCGATCAATTGAAATAAACAATATCTAGTTAATATTTAATTTCCATCAATGTCTAAGTCGTACAGTACGATAACGAATTCTGCACAGGTACGACTTGGGCAGTGAGTACTTTACCGTGTCAAACCAGTATTACCTCGAAGTTTACCGCAACATTTTGGGACATCTTATATATACAGAGTGTTTCCGTAAGAGCGTTCAAAAACGTAACAGTATGGAGAGGATGGTCCGCTGAACAATTTGAGGTAGGGAACGTGAGGTCGGAAAAGCCAGCTTAAGGAGACAATGGGAATAAAGTAACATTACTGTGTACTTTCTTATTTACGTTAGTTACAGTTAAGGGCAAATACAATAACTGACACAGTGAACGTACCATTTTTAAGTATCTTACAAAATGTACTGAAACGACGGCCATCAACATCAACAAAAAACATGACATCGGCGAACAAGATTTTGACGTACCCTGACAAATTCCCTGGTGTGTTTCGAATCACATCATAGACAGCTACAATTCCAGCAACTAATTACATCTCCGCGTCCACTGGCGTCTCGTACACTAGGATTCAGGTCAGGTGACCTCGCAGGCCATGGAATAGGACCTCCTCTTCCAATTCAGCGACCAGGAAATGCAACATTGAGATGGTTGCGGACATCCACACTGAAGTGAGGCGGTGCATCGTCATGTTGCATCAAAATCCCCTCACGAACAGCCAAGGTTACCTTCTCCAACAACTCAAGTAGAACTCATTGCGCGAATCTCAAGTACAGGTGGCCATTCAGGTGGCAAGGCAGAAGATAAGGCCCAGTGACATCCTCGCCTACAATGCCGCCCCAGATATTCACAGCAAAACGTACTTGATGGCGTGACTCTACTACAGCGTGACGGTTTTCCTCATCCCACACGTGGCTATTCCGGCTATTATCACGATCAAATGGGTCTCGCCAGTAAACAGCACGATTTGGAGTAAATCTGGTCGATTAATCAGTTGTTGGAGCAACCAATGACGGAGTGCGACCCTTGGTGCAAAGTCAGTCACAACCACAACACGACTCGTTATGAGTGATCCGGGTGTTAATGGTGTTGGTGGACTTCTCACCTCACGCTGATATGTGCAGCGCCGATTTCACGTGCAGTACGACGACTACTTGTCGTGGAATCCGGTGCAACACACTGCAGCACCTCCTCTTCGAAATCGGGTGTGCGAGTGGTCCTCATGTTGCCAGGTCCCTCGTTTCCTCTGTCCAATGAACCAGTCTCTCGCATTCGTCGATCGAGAGCAATGAACACTCGTCGTGACGGATGAAGCCTGTTACGAAATCATTCCCTATGCAGCCTATCAGCAGCGAGACCATTGCCACGTACTTCCCCGTACACAAGGTGCGTGTCAGTGACTTCTGCGAAACTGTACAGGTACTGCTCCGTCGTACTGTACTGTACGTCTCTGAAAACCAATGAGTAATGAACGTGTGTGTCGTTGACTCATAGCACGTTCTGTCATGAGACAATGTATATACGATACAACACACCGACTTTAAGGACAAGTAAAGAAACAAAACCTGTATCATGACTTGCTTGTTTCCTAAATAAACAGCACAGTGCGTGTAAACTTGTACGCGTGGTAGTTGTAAATAAGCTGGACAACAGTAATGCTAGGCAAAGCGGCAGACAAATTTACTTCTGTATCTCCTTAAGGTGGCTTCTCTGACCCCACGTTGCCTACCCTAAATTGTTCAGTCGTGCATTCTCTATGTCCTATTACATTTTCACGAGTTCGTACGGAAACATCCTGCATCTACTGTAGTAAGAAATGCTAGTAATGTAGGGTGTATCAAAAAGAACGTTGCAAAGAATTCCTGGTAGATTAAAACTGTGTGCTGGACTGAGACTCTAGCTCCGGACCTTTGCCTTTCGCGAACAAGCGCTCTACCAAACCGTCCTCACATCCACCAGTACCTCGTCTCCCACCTTGAAAACTTCATTAAAGCTCTCCTGCGGAAGTTGCAAGACTAGCACTAATGGAAGAAAGTTCTAAGATGCATCTCTCGCAGGAGGGCTTTTGTGAAGTTTGGTAACTAGGAGATGCAGTGGCTGAAGCAAATCTTAGAATTGTATGGAATATATCCGCAATTGCGAATACGGACAACCATCAGTTGTATAATGGAATAGTGACAATGAAAATTTGTGCTGGAGCCGGATTTCCCGCTTATCGCGAGCGGTCGCCTCACCATTTGGCTGTTCAAATGGCTCTGAGCACTATGGGACTTAACGCCTGAGGTCATCAGTCCCCTAGAACTTAGAACTAATTAAACCTAACTAACCTAAGGACATCACACACATCCATGCCCGAGGCAGGATTCGAACCTGCGAACGTAGCGATCGTGCGATTCCAGACTGTAGCGCCTAGAACCGCTCGGTTATCCCGGCCGGCACCATTTGGCTGTCCGTTCATGACTCACGGCCTGACCCAAAGTTCCATAAATGCTGTCAGCCATGCGTCGTAACGGCTGTAGTAACCGCAATGCCTGTTCCTTAGCACATGGATGCATTTCCAAAAGGACACTGCATCGTAATTTGGAATAACACAGGCACTACAACATCGTATTTATCCGCGACTTTAAAGTAAAATGTCTCTCCTGTACGGGAATATACATAATGGGTTAGCAGTACAGGCTGTAGATACACGTTTGACTACGTATGGAAGTTTGGGTTTAGCTGTGACTCGCTCTCGGATTGCCAAATTATAAGAAAATACACAACTGAAAGTTGTCCACATTCGCAACTGTGAGTACATTTAATGTATTTCATGACGACTGTAGTCACCGCAGTGCCTGTTCGAGCGCACATACATGTATGCCTGGGGGAACATTGCATCGTAATTTGGAATAATAGAGGCTATCCTAAGTCCTTGAAGAAGGGTCGTGAGTCGTGCTTGGGGAGCTGGGTTGGCAGCACACTTGCACGTCAAAGGCGAAAGTCCTGTGTTCGAGTCTCGGTCCGGCAAACAGTTTTAATCTGAAAGGAAGTTTCGTATCAGAGCACACTCCGCTGCAGAGTGCAAATTCGTTCTGGAAAGACTTAACAACTTTGAAAACTCATAATGATTTATTTATTTAACCTACAGACCTGGTCTTGGCATCAGTTTGTAACAAAAATGTATCAAGTTTTTTACCATATACGAACAGGTTAAAAGCGAGTTCCGTTAGTTGTCTCATCCAGAGTCGCTTTCTTGCCAAACTCGCTGGAACATGTCAGGGGTGACTTGTTCAATCGCGAGACAGATTCCAGCTCTGAGCTCTGGTAGTAGAAGTGTCACGTACCATACAGTGTACGTGGGGGCCATGCAACAGGCGCACCTCGGCCCATTCACTTACGTGGGAAGCGGCCATTTAGAAAACCACAGACGTCTTACTAAACACTCAAAATTTGATATATATTCCTTCAAGATGACACCAACACTGAGACTGTAAATCGTATGATTAAGTTTGTGCGAATTTTCAAAGTTGTACAGTCTTTTTTGATACACCCTGCATGGTACTGCGCTTCTCACTCAGGGTGTGCTGATCGTCTGGATAAATATAAGCGCAGTGTCACTAGGCAGTGGTTTGAGTAGAGTATTAGTGAGTTTGCTTTGACCAACAAATTTGCCGGGGTGAATCCAATGGAGTATATTACAGCCCACCGAGTCGCAATTTACGGGAAGTGTGCGACCTGTGCTTAGGCAACTGGTGCCACCACATACTACGCGAAACGCACCGATGACTCGGCGAATCCATATCACGCAGAATCGTAACTGTATTGCGTTCTAAAGGTGGGCCAACACCGGTTATGTTCGGACTCATAATTGTAGCAGCACTTTAGCAGTCTGGCATCATCGAGCGTTAAACAGTGCAACATAGCTCTTGAACGTGGACAACGTCTTAAAATGAAGCAGGACGTAGGTCAATGAGGTTGCTTTAAAATAAAAAAGGATGCACGTTTTCCCATTAAAATGTGTTAAATAGGTTGGTAGGGTACATCACCGTTCATGAAAGAGTCACGATGAAGAACAAAGTGAATCGATAGCCATCGTCGCGTTAGAGCAATCAGTAATGAATGTGTATGGTACAGTGATTTGCTCATTAGAAAAAAAAAATTTTTAGGCCCTTCTCACATTAGTTTACACAAATACGTTCTGATCCTAATGACGTTGTTACGCGTTAACATTTCTTTCGGAAAACAGATGAATGTAGCACGGTTTGCCGTTGTAATTAAAATGTCACCAAACAATAGCAGAAACTGTTTTATTTTTAGTTCTGAATTCGACACAGACTGTTTTTGTTCTGTGCCTGTTGTATTCCATTAACTGAACACAGTTTAAAAAAAGAAGAAATAATGTTACATACACTGACAGCCGCAATTTATAGATGTCTATCTGCTAATTAGATCCAGTGCTGAAAAACTGTACAGCTTCTAGGTATGACGCAGAGTTTTCAGTTTGCTATTGAGGTTATCTGAATATTTGTCTCCTTTTTTAGAGGGAAATATATTAAACTAGGAATTTCATTCGTACAAGCTGCGAATATGTCTGCGTTGGCAGAGCAGTAGTAGTGACTGAGGTTCGCCTAACAAGCTTCAAATAACATTTCACAACTAATAGTTGGTGAACTCTGTTTTTCAGCTTCTATATCCACCGCCTAAAAATTACGAACAACACACACCTTTTCAGGACGTCGGTTTTGGCAGTTAATAACTTTGAAGCGCCCTAAATTCTAGCCACATCGTTAGAACATTTCCTGTTGCCTGCAGATGTTACCGGGATTGCGACGCACTGCATTACCACAGTCTGAATCGAACATTTGTTTGACATAAACATTTTATAAAGACACTTGACATTTTTTCCAACAGTAATACTTGACAGCGGAACACAGATGCCGTAGTTTGCATTTCAAGGTAGTGGGCAACCGAGCGTGAAACATTGGAGATAGACGATTGGGCGAAATAATCTTACGACGTATCAAAATGTCAGATGTTTGGCAAATAAAATGGAAATTCCGTCATACACAGAAATAGGTATGGCATCATATCTTGCTTCAAACGTACGTACGTCATAATGTTAATCAAATACTTTAAAGGAAACTGAGAAAAGCTCATACTTCATCGTCGGTCCTCCATTTGCACCACAGAGATAATGAAAAAAGATATTATAGAATGAAATTTTCACTATAGAGCGGAGTGTGCACTGATATGTTACTTCCTGGCAGATTAAAACTGTGTGCCGGACCGAGACTCGAACTCGGGAACTTTGCCTATCGCGAGCAAGTGCTCTACCAACTGAGCTACCCAAGCACGACTCACGCCCCATCCTCACAGCTTTAATTCCGCCAGTACCTCGTCTCCTACCTTGTTTTTTGAATGAAATTATCACTCTACAGCGGAGTGTGCGCTGATATGAAACTTCCTGGCAGATTAAAACTGTGTGCCGGACCGAGACTCGAACTCGGGACCTTTGCCTTTCGCGGGCAAGTGCTCTACCAACTGAGCTACCCAAGCACGACTCACGCCCCCTTCTCACAGCTTTAATTCCGCCAGTACCTCGTCTCCTACCTTCCAACCTTCACAGAAGCTCTCCTGCGAACCTTGCCGAACTAGCACTCCTGGAAGAAAGGATATTATATATCATATCAGCGCTCACTCCGCTGTAGAGTGAAAATTTCATTCTGGAAACATCCCCCAGGCTGTGGCTAAGACATGTCTCCGCAATATCCTTCCTTCCAGGAGTGCTAGTTCTGCAAGGTTCGCAGGAGAGCTTCTGTGAAGTTTGGAAGGTAGGAGACGAGGTACTGGCATAAGTAAAGCTGTGAGGATGGGGCGTGAGTCGTGCTTGGGTAGCTCAGTTGGTAGAGCACTTGCCCGCGAAATGCAAAGTTCCCGAGTTCGAGTCTCGGTCCGGCACACAGTTTCAATCTGCCAGGAAGTTTCAAAAGATATTACGCCTCAAAATCAAATTTTGGACTAGAGAAGGAAGAAATTAAGTACAAAAAAATGTTACGATGCATGCGTTATCGTTTTATTTTCTCTTTCATATACACCATGTGCCAAAACATTATGACTACCGGTAACTGTTTAATGGCGTGTTGGTCTACTTTTCAAACACAGTACAACAGCGACTCTGATTGGCATGGATTCTGGAAGACTTTGATAGGTTTCCAGAAGTACGTGGCTACTCACAGGTCACCAAATTCCCGCAAATTACGGGACGGTGGTTTCTGGGCACGAAGCTGGCGCCCGATAGGTGTTCCATTCGATACAAATCAGGGGCATTTGCTGGCTGAGACATCAATGTAATTTCACTATCATGCTCCTCAAACCATTGCAGCACGATTATGGCCTTGTGTCGCGGGGAGTTATCCCGCTGGAAGATGTCGTCGCCATCTGACATGACTTCAACCATGAAGGGATGCAGATGCTCCGCAATAATGTTCACGTAGTTCATGGCTGCGATGGCGTCTTCCATTACTACCATAGGTCCCATTGAAGCCCAATTCAATGTGCGCCATACCTTAATTCTGCCCTCACCGAGCTGTGTCTGTCGCGCGGTAAACGTTTCGAACAGCGATTCGCATGGATGGCGACATCCATCGACCTGTTGTGAAAAGAAATGCGAGTCGCTCGACCATGCGGCACGTATCTATCGATCCACGGTGAAGGCTCAGTGATGTTGAGCCCATGACTACGTCGTTGGGCCAGCACGGGAACACACAGTGGTCGCGTGCTTTGGAGCTCGGCGCACACGCGGCAAAATGACAACTTTAGGCGGTCAAACATCGATTTTCACACTTATAGATTAGGTCTAAACGTCCTTGTATTCTTCACCTGAGGTAACCGGTCCATCGCACTGCCGTAAAATATCCTTAGTTATTTTGATATTAAAGGCGTGTGACGGTCTGACAGGCAAGTTGCATTCGAAACTCGAAAGTATTATAACGTGAATTTTTTGATCATCTCATGCGAAAATCTCAATATTTATCATGGAGGTGGAAGCCACAGGTGTGTTCATTAACCCTTCTCATACCGAGTATTTTTTGTTACACTGAGTACCATTGGGGTCTTTAGTGACCCCAACGGAATTTATTTTTTATTAAGGATAGCTTTAATAATGGTAGAATAAAATCACATTCCTTATGTTTTCCACAATCTAAAACATGATGTCAGTGACATTACATTAAATTAAAATGAATATTTTTTTAAAATTATTTATTTCCATAAAATTTACAAACGATTCTCATGAAACTAGAAACATTTTTGATGAAATTCTGAATTGACATTAATGACGCATTACACTTACAGAAATAAATTGCAGAGTGGTTTTTACAAACAGAACATCCACATTTTGAACATTTGTCGGTGAATTTTCTATCCTCAGACCTTTTACAAAACGGACACCATACTCTTTTTTTTGTCTGCACTGTTGATGGAAGTACCGAGGAAATAATTTTGTCTGGCTTTCTCCTGCGAGCTGCTTTCCTAATTCTATGAGAAATGCCCGTCTCTTGTAGTTGGGCCTTTCTTCCCTGTCTGGTGTAAAGTGTAAAATGTAGCCATATGCTGAATGCATTCAGTGCACTGATATCAATCATGTTGTAAAATAATACCATTGGCCACCTTCTGCTCATCCTCTTTGTAGCGTACGTTCTAATCAGCTTGTCCATGGTATCTACTCCTGATTTTGTTTTATTATAATCCAGAATCATTACTGGCTTGCATTCTTCACGATCTTCCACTCCCATCCTTGAATGCATTGTACTGAGCAAAGATATAACTTTTCCTTTTTTCGGACAATATGAAACAATTGAAGCACGCTCTTGGAATCCAAAAATAGATGAATATTTGACTCGGGTTTGGTCTGAGTGAAAGCTTGTGGTAGTTCTCCTTTATTTTTTCTAATTGTTCTTAAGAGTGTTAGATTGATTTTCAGAAGTTCTCTCGCCAAACTAAGGCTAGTGAAAAAATTATCAGTTGTTTCATTTCTGCCACTGTTTTCTAAGCCTTTCACCATATCTAAAGCAACTCTCTTGCTTTGACCAACTTCACGAGATTCATTTTCTTGTCGACCAGTGTAAGCTTGGAGATTGAGAACGTAAGACGTTGCACTATCACATACAGCCCAAAATTTCAACCCATATTTTCCTGGTTTTGAAAGAATATATCGTCGAAATGGACATCTGCCACGAAATGCCACAAGTTGTTCATCAATTGTCACGTTGCTGTGAGGAACACATGCTTCTTGCAGTGTGTGTAGCCACACTTCAAGTATTTCACTAACGGGAGCCAGCTTGTCAGTAGCACGGCTGTGACGTCTCACATCTGCGTCATCAAATCGGATGCTCTCATAAATTTGCGTAAAGCGATTTCTAGCCATTGCTTCACTAAAAATGGGTTACCATCCTCTTTGTTCCACAGATGTGTAAGTGCTTCATTATGGGCCTTGTAAGCACCTGCTAGGATCAAGACACCGATAAAGCACTTCACTTCAATGGCATCTACTGGTTTCTATTTACTACCGTAAACAAGACTACCCTCTTTGTTAGTCCACATCAACAATGTTTCTCCTAAGAAACATCTTAAAAGCTGATTCTATGGAGTCTACATTTTTCACTGTCAATTTTGTTGGACCTGGCTTTACTCGCATTACGTTCCATCTCTCTTCTCTTCCACAAGCTCTTCTCAGCTCGTGTTTGTGCCACAATTCTTCTTTGTTTTTAGACCTACACAAAATAAAAAAAATAAAAAATACAAAGGGTAAATCTTGGCTCTAGACCCTAACGCACATTTACAAAAATACATTGTGTACTTATAAATAACAGCCAGAAATATGTGTTACACTTCCTGTTCAGGCTGGACATCTGAACTGTCCAAATCTTCTTCTGAACTTCTGTCTGATTGAAAAATATTCTCTTCTAAGACGTCAATTTCTCCATCGCTGCATGAGACATCAGAAACTTTATCTCTGATATCACTATTTGATTCTCCAGATAGAGGATTATCCTGCAGTAATACTTCAAGCACTTCGTCTTCGGGAAGGTGATGACACATTTTCCACTAAATGCAACACACCCAATAGCAGTCTCCAGTTGTACGGAACAAATAACTGTCGGCTTATAAAGTATTGGCAACAATCACATGTTACAACATTATTTACTAGAATAAAACAAAGGAAATAAAGCAACAGTTACGGATTCAGTGCAGCATTATTGGGTAATAATACCGCAAGAGAGAAATGGGGTCGCATTTAACCCCAATGGTATTCAGTGGTTCTCTCTTGATTTTCTGCAAAACTAAATATTTTCAAAAAGTTATATTAATTTATTACGAACCCATTACTTAATTCAGGAAAAGTCCGAATTTTTCATAATTTTTAGGAATAGGAAATAAAGTATATTTTACAGAAAATTAGGGCCTGGGGTCATTATAGACCCCACGGTATTAGGCGGGTTAAATAGACATCGTTACAATTCATTTTTTTACCCTGTTAACAGTAAATGACGATTTTATAAAAAATGTTTTCCTTATACTTTCAAAAAAAGTTCCGCTTAGTACCGCTTTCTGTCCTAAATATTTACACTTGTGCATTTCCTGACTATTAGTATTCTAAATTCTCGGAACTCAAACCAACGCATTGTGACTACAGACTTTTCTTTACCGGTAGTCGAAATGGCCCAAGTCATTCGGAATTAAATATGAGCAAAATGGATCTAGTTCTGGTGTTAAAAAAGGGGAACTTTTACAAACAATCACAGTTTAAGTTTATAGAACGATTAACGACTAACATATTGGATAAATTTAGTAAATATAAACAGTCAAAAGACAGTGTACGTAAAATTAAGTCAAAATTGCTAAAAAAGTGGAAAAAATCCAATTTGAATATGGAAAGATGTACCAAATCCAATTCAGAATGGTTAAAAAACGACTTGGTCTTGCCAGCTCTAAGCACTACAACTACAAACGAAGATCTACACGTGAAAAAACCCAGAGGAAACCCGCAAAATCTTTTGAAGGGAGCTCTCAGCGATCAAAACGAAGAATAGTGCAACCAGTTATTACTGAGTCAACCCCAGAGCTTTTGTGTACTGCTGCTCAAAGCAGTCTTAATAAGAATGGAAAAAAGAACAGCTGCCGGCCGCGGTGGTCTAGCGGTTCTGGCGCTGCAGTCCGGAACCGCGGGACTGCTACGGTTGCAGGTTCGAATCCTGCCTCGGGCATGGGTGTGTGTGATGTCCTTAGGTTAGTTAGGTTTAAGTAGTTCTAAGTTCTAGGGGACTTATGACCTAAGATGTTGAGTCCCATAGTGCTCAGAGCCATTTGAACCAAAAGAACAGCTGCACAAGTAGTAAACTTAGCCCTAAACACATGCCCTCGCAGATACAAACGCATGAAACACATTCACGAAAAGCCATCATATTCGGTTATGAAGCCTTACTCACCCGAAGAAGCCTTAGCGCTCATTATTCACTCTGACATGGGAAAACAAGATTATATTCATTGGCAAAAAGGGGTGAAGTCTCGAGGCGCGAACATCTATCCACCTTTTAATGTCATAGCACAAACAAAGAAGCAATGTTACGCGAGTAACATAACAATCACGGAGACGGAAGTGCATTCTACTTTTTCATTTTTAGCCACCTATAAATCACCTTTTAGGTTGGTAGGTACTTCCAGAATCTTGTCAAGTCTGAATACACATCCACCCTAAGCTCAGAAGCCTTTCTAAGTATAAATGCACATATTATTTAACACTTTGAATTTTGGCCGCCTAAAGTGGCCATTCTGCCGTGTGTGCGGCGCGCTCCGGAACAGTTGTGCCTGCACCAGCATTGTCCCCTGTTGTCAGACCTGCCTTTGTCGGGTCTGTTGTCAGACCTGCCGCAGTTCGCTGCCTACGCTGAATTACACAGCGGGCGATCTTTCGACCGCTACGTGATGAGGTGTGAACGTCCAATAGTATGTGGCCTCCTATTTATTTCACCGTCTTTCAGCCACTTTCCATAGCCGCTCGTGACTGTTCTGAGTGAAAAAGCCCACCAGCTTCGCCGTTTCAGAGATTCCCGTTTCCAGCCTCAGCGCCACGACACTGTGCCATTTTTATGAACCACTTAAATCAATGGATTTCTGAATTTGCGGCCCGTGTTTTCGCCAAAATGACTACCCATTCGTTATATTCTTTCCTTCCTGCGTCACATTGCGGTAGCACCACCAGGACCCATTCATCAGTGTAGGAATCCAGCATTACAAAGTCTACCAAAATATGTTTCCACACACGAGGCACTACTACTGTAACAAGAGACAGCAGAGGATTCTATAGAGTCAATCAAATATGCAAAAAGATATCCTTATATAACTCAACGAAACACTGAATTTAGTTGGTAAAAGGAGTAAATATGAAAATATAACAAATGGAGCTGGCGAAAGGGAATACAGACTTCTAAAAATGAGATTGACAAGAAGTGTGAAATTCTAAAGAGGTAATGAGCAGGGAAGGAATAAAAAGCTGCAGATGCTGCTTATAGGAAAATTAACGGAACGTCTGCAGTAAAGAGAACCAAGTTTACGAATATGAAGAGCCGAGGTGGCATGTGACTATAGATGGGACGGCGGGAATGTGGAAGAAATAAATGTAAGGGCTACTTACAGGGAAGAAACTTGAAGACAATGCTATTGGAAGGGAACAGTATGGAAATGAGATGGGAAGTACGATACTGCGAGCACAGTATTGGACAGACCGCTGAAACAACGTACCTAGGCTGGATGACATTCTAACAGAGTTACTGACACCCAAGGAAGAAAGAAAATTGGGTAGAAACGATGGTAAAAAATCAGGAAAAGAAAGACTATCTAAAACCTGCACAGGAAAAGGATTGCAGTTACAAGCAACGAAGGATGGGAAAAACAGGCAGTAGTTGAGTACGGAATGTTACAAGATTGTAGCCCATTCCCCCCGGGTTATTCAGTTTCTACGTTGGGCAAGCGGAAAGGGGACGAAAGAGGAACGTGGAAAATGAAGGTTTTACAGTAACGTTGTAATTCTGACAGAAACGGCAAAGAACTTGGAAGATATTTTGTATGAAGTACAGTGTGTCTTCAGAGGAGGTTGTGACACGTAGGTCTGAAATCAGACTATGCAGAGAAATAAGACTAGAAAATAAGACCATAAAATAATATCCCAATCGATTATTATCAAGCTCAAATTCATAATTATAAAAGAGTAACAACCCCTTATTACCTTATTAAATAATGCCAAATCAAGTACATTTCCCCCCTCTTGATAACCCAGTTGGAATGTGGGCGTAGAACTGAATAATGCCAGCGGTTACTGCCCCCGTTTCTGAGTGCACGCGCTTTTTTTGTGTACACGAGAAGATGCTTACCGCGCACTATTACGCCTCAGCTGTGTACGATTTTCTAATTACATCGTTCTTGGTCGATCAGCTTCACGTCTTTTTCAGGGGAAACTCGCCATCACTGCCACCTAGATTTAGTGGTAAGATGATTTCAATGGATAGCTCGACAAAACCTAAACGCTGATTAAACATGAAAACAGGAAGAAGGTGTGCTGAACTATGAAAAAGGAAACAAAATGAATCAGTGAACGGTCCAGGCTCAAGATGTGCAACATTGAGCATACTTGGATAGCTGTGACGTCATGGTTTTGTGGTCACGGTGGTGTACTTCGACGGGAGATTGGTTCAAATGGTTCTGAGCACTATGGGACTTAACTGCTGTGGTCATCAGTCACTTAGAACTACTTAAATCTAGCTAACCTAAGGACATCACACACGTCCATGCCCGAGGCAGGATTCGAACCTGCGAATGTAGCGGTCACGTGGTTCCAGACTGTAGTGCCTAGAACCGCTCGGCCACTCCGGCCGGCCTTCGACGGGAGACATCCGTGTTGAAATCTCCCTCGTCGTTCATATTTTTTTTCACAAAATTATGAATTGTCCGTCCGATCACTCATGTGTGTGTTCGCCGTGTTCAAATTTGAGTCTGTGTCGTGATGTAACGTCCTTTTGCAACAGCGAGTTTTACGAGGGTACCTCCAGACGTACGTGCCTCGTATTTGTTCTACACTAGTACCACATGTTATGACTCTGGCGTTTCGTTTTGGAAGTTTTGACTCTTCAATTTTTTCGTTGCAACGTAGTTCACTCCCGTTTATTTGTTGTTTCCATTTCTATGGCATCTCGCCTGCGCTCACTATTCATCGCATTTACTTGAGGTGATAATACATATTTATCACATGATAAATACACTGTAACTAAGGTATAGTAAGACAATCCCCAAGATTACACGAGGAGAACAGCCTGCGCGATGTTGCAATCAGCTCCATGTTCCCTATCGTGAGCGTGGAGCGGTCACTAATGCCTTCGGTCACTGATTCCTTTCTTTCTTTCTTTCTTTCTTCTTTTTTTTTACGGTTCAGTACACCTTCCTGTTTTCATGCTTGACCTATGTTCAGTTTTTGTCCGGGTACCCAATGGGCCATTTTAGAACTAAATGTGAGCGGGGTACTATGGGGAGTTTCCCTTGTTAGAAAAATCTTCCGTAAATAGTTTTCCTCACATCAAAGGAGAATGATGTCCCTTCATCAAAGATTATTTTGCGGATTTGCAACGTAAAAATTTCTTGTCCGTAAGTGTCAGTTTCTCTGTCCGTTGTCGCGTTCATTTCTTCTTCCTCGAAAACCATCCATTGGGACTTCCGAGTGTTTCGTCTTTCTTCTTGTTTACATTATTCTGATACTACAGATACGTAAGTTTCGTAGGAGGAACATGGTAAGCAACATAGAATACTGTTCCTCTGTTGTCGGATAACGCATACTCAACTATCTCCTGCAAGGAAGCGAGTTACTTTCATCCTTTCTGGTAGCAGCTTCTGCTTCTATTGAGCCATGATATACAATTTATTATAAATGCACTCCAATAGCAGTGAAATAACCAGAATAACTTGGCGTATTGTAGCAAGTCTAGTTCAGGAGGAGGTGCAGCGAATACTACAAGACACACACGAATTGTTAGGGCATTGAAACGAAGGCTTTTGACTGTGTTGACCACAAAATATTACTGCAGAAATTGGAACATTATGGAGTAAGGGGAGTAGCTTACAATTGGTTCGCCTCTTACTTTAAGAACAGAAAGCAGAGGGTAATTATCCGCAATATTGAGAGTGGTATTGATGTTCAGTCCCAATGGGGCACTGTTAAGTGGGGCGTTCCCCAAGGGTCGGTGCTAGGGCGACTGCTGTTTCTTATTCATATAAATGATATGGTAGTATTACAGGTGATTCAAAAATATTTCTGTTTGCTGATGACACCAGCTTGGTAGTGAAGGATCTTGTGTGTAATATTGAAACATTATCAAATAATGTAGTTCATGAAATAAGTTCGTGGCTTGTGGGAAATAATTTATGCTAAATCACAGTAAGACTCAGTTTTTACAGTTTCTAACTCACAATTCAACAAGAACTGACATTTTAATCAGACAGAATGGGCATACTATAAGCGAGACGGAACAGTTCAAGTTCCTAGGCGTTCGGATAGATAGCAAGCTGTTGTGGAAAGCCCATGTTCAGAATCTTGTTCAGAAACTAAATGCTGCTTTATTTACCATTAGAACAGTAACTGAAAGAAGTGACAGTTCAACACGAAAAGTAGTCTACTTCGCATATTTTCATACGCTTATGTCATATGGTATTATTTTTTGGAGTAATTGTTCTGATTCAAAAAGGGTATTTTTGGCGCAAAAACGGGCTGTTCGAGCTATATGTGGTGTAAGTTCGAGAACCTCCTGTCGACCCCTATTCAAAAATCTGGGAATTCTGACATTGCCCTCACAGTATATATTTTCTTTAATGTCGTTTGTTGCTAGCAATATTAGCCTATTCCCAAGAGTTAGCAGCTTTCACTCAGTTAATACTAGGCAGAAATCCAATCTGCATGTGGAATGCACTTCCTTGACTCTTGTGCAGAAAGGAGTGCAGTATTATGCTGCATCCATTTTCAATAACCTACCACAAGAACTCAAAAATCTAAGCAGTAGCCCAAACACTTTTAAGCCTAAACTGAAGAGTTTCCTCATGGCTCACTCCTTCTATTCTGTCGAGGAGCTCCTGGAAGAGCTGAAAAATTAAGCAAATTCCAGTGTTAGATTGTTGATTTTCTTTATTTAAAGTTACGAATTGTTGCCTGAATTCGTTTCTTATATTTCATTTTATCTGTTTCTACCATCGTGTTATATTTTCATGTATTGACTCGTTCCATGACCATGGAGACTTCTCCTTAATTTCGTCCCACGGAACAATAAATAAATAAAAATAAAAAGTAGAGGATCACATGTTGAAACGTACTCCGTTGCTTGACGTAAAGAATAAGGTCGTAAAATAGAGACAAAACCAAATTTGTCAGGAGTACGTATGTTTAAAAACTAACTGGCCTGTGTTGAGATTCGTGGATCACTGCAACCTCCAGCCAATAAAGATGGAGGGCAGTTCGATGTTGGTTACCCTTCACCTTGTGTAGGTGCACAGTGAGACGCTGACGATGACGTAGCTGCCGACAGACAGCAGGGGACGGCTGCCGGAAGAGCTCCCCAGCCGCACGTGCTGACAATCGTCGGGGTTAATTGTATTGGCGCGAGCCAAACACACAGCAGCGTCTCCGCTAACTCTATCTGCTTCGCGCGAAGAGACGCCCGACAAATACGGTCAGGCGGGGCCTTCCTTAACCCAAGAAACTCGGTCACCAGTTAAAGGAGTAGACCAATAGAGACCGAACCCACTGGCAGCTGTACCACTCGGTTTCCAGCGTACTAAGCGACGTTATAAGCGTGATGATAGATAAAACGGAAGATACGTGCAGTTTTGCGCTTGTAGACGTTGGGTTTGAAGTAGAAGACAGTGGAAGGAACGAGCAGTTACCTTGTAACTAACCTGTTACTACGGGTTATTACGTAATTATTGGGAATGTAATTACTTATTGCTTGTGAAGTTAACTTGAGAAGATTAGGGTCGCCACCGACTCTAACCATACAACTAATCGAACGATGGTCGAGTCGGAAAATAAATTAATTTGATCACAGACCAAAAACTCACAAAAATTCATACGTTGTGAGGTCGCTCATAGCGGATACGATGTAATTAATAGTACTGCCCGTGCACTGTTCACGACAATCAAACATTCAAAATAAAATAGAAAATGCATGAACACTGCATAAGATCAGCTCCCAGCAACACACCTGAAAATAAGACTTAATCTAAAGCATTTGTTATAAAATACAAGGGGAGACTAATCACTGGACCTGTGCATAAGGAAACGCATTAGATGTGCTAACGGGAAAGCTACGAGGTGAGTGGCTCAGGTGCAAAAACGTAATCTCGGAACACAAGAGAAAATTGTAGACAAAATCATTTATTCCTAAGATAAGGATGTGAGGCATGTACACGATTCCTGATAACACGTGGTTTGTGGAGACACAATTTCCAGGTACAGTGCCCAAATTGCAACTATATCACATCACACAATCATGTTAACATTATCTAAAACAAACATGGAGTCGGACAGTTAGTGATGCCGATAGCCCAACAACTATAATGTTCTACCACGTGGTTGGCTCCCCACGGACGAAAGACACATAAAGCAAGGAAAATTTACGTGAAGGCAAAGCTATAAATATTTAGAAAGATGAAAGCTTATACAGGCACAGCTGAAGGCAAACAGACATTCGTACAGAAGCGAGTGCTCACTTCTTATCGACACCTTTGTGTGGCGCTCTTCCGGTGGATCCAAGTCTGCTATAGAAATTTACTAAGTGAAACATCTGCCAAAGTTTTGCATTCCCTGCTGCGACAAGGCAAAGCAATCTTACAGGTTTGAAAAGCGAGTCCAAAAGCTAACAGCTCTCCCCTCGCCAAGCAACAGCGCGCCACGCGGTCAGTCTAACTCACCCTTCTTCGACTGGAGCACAGCTGTGGACGCTTCCCGTACCGGCGGCAGACTGCCACCCTTTTTCCTCTCCAGCCTCCTCCACGCTCCGCGTGGCCCGGAAAACCCAAAGATGCCATTTCCGCCACCAGGTGGATTTCTCGCAAGTAGCGAAAACCTCTTTGCCTACTTGACCAATACGACAGTTGGCTATTCTGTACAACTGCTGCTGAATCTGTACGACTATCGCAGACTTTCTGCAGCAGACTACGCCACCGTCTAGCAACGTGACACACAACCACATTCATTCAATCACGCCATTATGAGAGTAAAGAGAAAAGAGAAACAAGGAAAAGAAAGAGAAATGGTAATGAAAATGGGCTACCGGACTAATGAAAGGTGACTACAGGACCCTTTCAACCTAGCTATGGAACTAATATGCTGGCAGGAAAGCCCGTGCACTTTGAATCAGGCTGACGTGATGGGGTAATGATTTCAAACCTTTTCACCTGAATACTAGTCTAATGTCTAAAATACTAACAAAGAATGACAAAAATTTCATAATACCAATTTATTTCTCAATATAATACCCGTGTACACTCATACACTTGCGGGTACGCTCAGATAACTTCTACAAACCATTCAAATAAAAGGTCTTCAATTTCGAGGCCAACCAAGCGTTCATAGTATCAATCAATGCATCATCATTGTCAAATCGTCGTCCTTTGAGGTCTTATTTTAGATATGCGAAAAGAAAAGTCTGATGGAGCCATATCTGGAGAATAGGCGGATGACGTAACAATTCGAACCCGCAGTCACGCAGAGTTTCCAGTGTTGCGAGGCCTTTGGACGCCGATGCATTGTGCTGATGCAAAGCAACCATTTTTCCGCGCCTTCATATCTTTATTTCGTCTCTCAAACGGTACAATAGTATGATGCATTGATAGTTACCCCCTTTTGCAAGTAATCCACCATAATTACGCCTTTTGCATCCCAGAAGACCGGTGCCATCACCTTACCGGCTCATTTTTGCACCTGGAAATTTTTGGGTAAGGGATTAAGGCTGTTTCTACTGTTGTAACTGTTGTTTCGTCTCATGATCAAAATGGTGAACCCACGTTTCGTCCATTGTCGCATACCTTACATGAAAGCCGTCTTCATCCGCTTCAGATTGGCGGACGATTTCTTCACAACATTGTACAAGCTCCCGACTCTGATCTGCATTCAAGTCTTCTGGGACCCACCGAGATGAAACTTTCCGCATTCCCAAAATATTCAAGTCATGTTATGAACACGCCAATGGGGGATTGCAAATGTGGTTCCAATGTGCTGCAACATTGATCGAAGACACTCCAAAATCGTATCGTGAACTGCAGTCATTGTTTCATCAGTGTCAACGATGACAGGCATTCCGCTCCTTGGCGCAACTTCCACACTTGTTCTTTCACGATTGAAGTCAGACACTCAGTTTTTCACTGTTGCACAAGACGGAGCACTGTCCTTAAGTGTATTCCGCATGTCCTCCGCGGTTCTTTTGTGCATCATTCCCTTCAGATGAAGATATTCACTCACAGCACGGTTCTGAATTCCCTCGATATTCGCCGTTTTGCTTACACTACGGTATACTACCCCCATGAACCATTGACCTTGCCGTTGGTGGGGAGACTTGCGTGCCTCAGCGATACAGATAGCCCAACCGTAGGTGTAACCACAACGGAGGGGTATCTGTTGAGAGGCCAGACAAACGTGTGGATCCTGAAGAGGGGCAGCAGCCCTTTCAGTAGTTGCAGGGGCAACAGCCTGGATGATTGACTGATCTGGCCTTGTAACACTAACCAAAACGGCCTTGCTGTGCTGGTACTGCATCCGGCTGAAAGCAAGGGGAAACTACGGCCGTAATTTTTCCCGAGGTCACGCAGCTTTACTGTATGGTTAAATGATGATGGCGTCCTCTTGGGTAAAACATTCCGGAGGTAAAATAGTCCCCCATTCGGATCTCCGGGCGGGGACTACTCGAGAGGATGTCGTTATCAGGAGAAAGAAAACTGGCGTTCTACGGATCGGAGCGTGGAATGTCAGATCGCTTAATCCGGCAAGTAGGTTAGAAAATTTAAAAAGGGAAATGGATAGGTTAAAGTTAGATATAGTGGGAATTAGTGAAGTTCAGTGGCAGGAGGAACAAGACTTCTGGTCAGGTGACTACAGGGTTATAAACACAAAATCAAATAGGGGTAATGCAGGAGTAGGTTTAATAATGAATAGGAAAATATGAATGCGGGTAAGCTACTACAAACAGCATAGTGAACGCATTATTGTGGCCAAGATAGATACGAAGCCCACGCCTACCACAGTAGTACAAGTTTATATGCCAACTAGCTCTGCAGATGACGAAGAAATTGAAGAAATGTATGATGAAATAAAAGAAATTGTTCAGATACTGAAGGGAGACGAAAATTTAATAGTCATGGGTGACTGGAAATCGTTAGTAGGAAAAGGGAGAGAAGGAAACTTCATAGGTGAATATGGATTGGGGGTAAGAAACGAAAGAGGAAGCCGCCTGATAGAATTTTGCACAGAGCACAACTTAATCGTAGCTAACACTTGGTTCAAGAATCATAAAAGAAGATTGTATACATGGAAGAAGCCTGGAGATACTGACAGGTTTCAGATAGATTATATAATGGTAAGACAAAGATTTAGGAACCAGGTTTTAAATTGTAAGACATTTCTAGGGGCAGATGTGGACTCTGACCACAATACATTGGTTATGAACTGTAGATTAAAATTGAAGAATCTGCAAAAAGGTGGGAATTTAAGGAGATGGGACCTGGATAAACTGAAAGAACCAGAGGTTGTACAGAGTTTCAAGGAGAGCATAAGGGAACAATTAACAGGAATTGGGGATAGAAGTACAGTAGAAGAAGAATGGGTAGCTTTGAGGGATGAAGTGGTGAAGGCAGCAGAGGATCAAGTAGGTAAAAAGACGAGGGCTAGTAGAAATCCTTGGGTAACAGAAGAAATATTGAATTTAATTGATGAAAGGAGAAAATATGAAAATGCAGTAAATGAAGCAGGCAAAAAGGAATACAAACGTCTCAAAAATGAGATCGACAGGAAGTGCAAAATGGCTAAGCATGAATGGCTAGAGGACAAATGTAAGGATGTAGAGGCTTATCTCACTAGGGGTAAGATAGATAGTGCCTACAGGAGAATTAAAGAGACTTTTAGAGAAAAGAGAGGCACTTGTATGAATATCAAGAGCTCAGATTGAAACCCAGTTCTAAGCAAAGAAGGGAAAGCAGAAAGGTGGAAGGAGTGTATAGAGGGTCTATACAAGGGCGATGTCCTTGAGGACAATACTGTGGAAGTGGAAGAGGATGTAGATGAAGATGAAATGGAAGATATGATACTGCGTGAAGAGTTTGACAGAGCACTTAAAGACCTGAGTCGCAACAAAGCTCCGGGAGTAGACAACATTTCATTAGAACTACTAACAGCCTTGGGAGAGCCAGTCCTGACAAAACTCTACTATCTGGTGAGCAAGATGTATGAGACAGGCGAAATACCCTCAGATATCAAGAAGGATATAGTAATTCCCATCCCAAAGAAAGCAGGTGTTGACGGATGTGAAAATTACCGAACTATCAGTTTAATAAGTCACTGCTGCAAAATACTAACACGAATTCTTTACAGACGAATGGAAAAACTAGTAGAAGCCGACCTCGGGGAAGATCAGTTTGGATTCCGTAGAAATATTGGAACACGTGAGGCAATACTGACCCTACGACTTATCTTAGAAGCTAGATTAAGGAAAGGCAAACCTACGTTCCTAGCATTTGTAGACATAGAGAAAGCTTTTGACAATGTTGACTGGAATACTCTCTTTCAAATTTTGAAGGTGGCAGGGGTAAAATACAGGGAACGAAAAGCTGTTTACAATTTGTACAGAAACCAGATGGCAATTATAAGAGTCGAGGGGCATGAAAGGGAAGCAGTGGTTGGGAAGGGAGTGAGACAGGGTTGTAGCCTCTCCCCGATTTTATTCAATATGTATACTGACCAAGCAGTGAAGGAAACATAAAAATTCGGAGTAGGTATTAAAATCCATGGAGAAGAAATAAAAACTTCAAGGTTCGCCGACGACGATGTAATTCTGTCAGAGACAGCAAAGGAATTGGAAGAGCAGTTGAATGGAATGGATAGTGTTTTGAAAGGAGGATATAAGATGATCATCAACAAAAGCAAAACGAGGATAATGGAATGTAGTCGAATGAAGTCGGGTGATGCTGAGGGAATTAGATTAGGAAATGAGACACTTAAAGTAGTAAAGGAGTTCTGCTATTTGGGGAGCAAAGTAACTGATGATGGTCGAAGTAGAGAGGATATAAAATGTAGACTGGCAATGGCAAGGAAAGAATTTCTGAAGAAGAGAAATTTGTTAACATCGAGTATAGTTTTTTAAAGTGTCAGGAAGTCGTTTCTGAAAGTATTTGTATGGAGTGTAGCCATGTATGGACGTGAAACATGAACGATAACTAGTTTGGACAAGAAGAGAATAGAAGCTTTCGAAATGTGGTGCTACAGAAGAATGCTGAAGATTAGATGGGTAGATCACATAACTAATGAGGAAGTATTGAATAGGATTGGGGAGAAGAGTAGTTTGTGGCACAACTTGACCTGAAGAAGGGATCGGTTGGTAGGACATGTTCTGAGGCATCAAGGGATCACCGGTTTAGTATTGGAGGGCAGCGTGGAGGGTAAAAATCGTAGGCAGCGCCCTCGCTCGTGGAACAGCTATATCATACTACGAGCTCCAATGTTGCGCGCTCTTGGACGCAGGGGAAGGCGCTCTTTACGAACCTTTGGAAGGCCATACAGTCTTGGAGATACACAACCATGTGGTCTTAACGTGTTGATGGTCTGTTGCGGTAAGGAGGAGGAATTTAATAGTGCTGAAGTTTTCCGTTGCACACGTCCTGTAGGATCGTAATCAATCCTCCTATAGGTAGAGTCACTTAGCAGACCATACATCTTATCTTCATACACACCACGAGGTAACATAACAGTCAGTACCACTGCGTGAGGGTCCTCTCTCAGGTTTCGTAATGCAGCCCTTTCTGCATGGTTAAGTTACTGTGTTGAATAGGAGACTTCAACAGAGCGCGGCAAGTTTCCCTTCTTATTTCTTCTGCAGCATCCAAAGGAAGACGTCGTACGGCTTCTTCAACACCACTCAAAAGGTGGTTACAGTGCCGGCCGGCAGTGTGGTCCATCTATCAAGTAGTCGACGCGTGCGCAGAATAATTACAGTGCGCTATATATTGCAGAACGGGGGACGTTTTCGCCAGGCTGCGACGGCTCACCTGAAGATGACTGGAAGGTGCCCAGTTGAAATATCGTGCGAGGTATTGAACGACGACCGGCTGCAAGCCCGAAATTTGATTGAAGAGTCAATTAGCCGGGAAAATTTTAAAATTCATGTTAGTTTCATGTTCCATGGATCATTTGCACTATACATTGTAATGACGTGGAACGAGTCACTTTACATTAACATCGCAAATTAAATTGCTAATATCGCCACATGCTGAGCATTTACAAAGTTTCTTTTTAATATATAGGCGTGAGTTAGTAATTCCTGCACACCACCTCATACGCATAACAATAACAGAAATTCCTCTACGGAATAGCAGTTGCTAAGCAGAAACTTTTTTAGTTGGTTTTCAAATTTTACTTTGCTATCTGTCACACATTTTATATCACTGCTTAAGAGACCAAATTCTTTTGTTGCAGCATTGTGCGCCCCTTTTTGTGATAAAGGCAACCTTGATGTAGAGCAATGAATGTCATTTCTCCTTCTGGTATTGTAATTGTTTACATCATCGTTCCTCATTAACTGCAGTCGATTGTTTACGACAGAGTTCATCAGGAATAAATACACTGTGAACCAGGAGTCAGACTGCCCAACTTCTCAAACAGATGTCTACAAGGTTACCGTGAGTGAGCACCACACTTGATATTCTTAGCAGCACGATTTTGAGCAATGAAGACTTCCTTCCGTGAAGGTGAGCTTTCCAGAACGTTATTCCATATGATATCATTGAGTGAAAATATACGAGATACGTCAATTTATTATTTATATCTTCCCAAGATTTGTAATGTTCCCACTAGAAATATGACTTAACTAAGTTGTTTAGGAGTTCCCAAAAGTGATTTTTTTCGATTTTAAATTCTCGTCAGTATGAGAACCTAATAATTCCGAAGTTTCCACCATATTCGTTATTTTCTCACCATGTGCTTCACCTGTAATTGCTGTAGTATCCCTAGATACGCAGAAATGAATATGTTCTGTCTTTTTAAAATTGAGCGTGAGACCATTCACAGAAAACCAGTCAATGACACTTTTAGAAATATTGTTTCCCACCTCTTCTGTTTCAGTACGTATACATGGACAGGTTATTATAGTAGTGTCATCTGCAAAAAGAACTAATTCTGCTTCTTGTTTATTACACGGAAGATGGTTTGCATTAACGAGGAACAGTTGTGGACCTAAGACTGAGCAAAGGGGAACGCCATACGTCATTTCTCCCCAGTCAGAGTAATGTCCCTCGACTACATTGGTTGAATTACTGTGTACAGCTTTCAGCATTCTTTTGGTTAGGTGTGACATTACCCACTGGTTGGATATATCATCAATTCCGTAAAACTTCAGTTTATCAATGAGAATACCGTGATTCACACAGCCTTGGATAGGTCGCAGAAAACACCAACCGACGCTATGTTATCATTCAGTGCTTGTAAAATTGGGTGAGTCAATATGTAAATGGCATTCTCACTAGACCAACTCCTCTGAATTCGAAACTGTGATTTGCTGATGATATTGTTGATTTTCATGTGAGATGCTGTTCTAGGATACATCATCTCAAAATTTTTGGAAAATGTTGTCGGCAGTGAAACAGGTCAGTAGTTACTGATATCTCTGCTATCATCTTTCTTAAAGAAAAGTTTTGACAAATGCATACTTCAGTCTCTGGAAAAATGCCTTGACTTAGTAACGCATTACATATTTAAGATAGGATGGGGTTATTATACTGGGAACACCATGAAAACCATTTCAGCTTTTATTTTTCAGAGAAAATATGTAACTTTCTCAATTTCAGAAGGAAGAATGATATAGTCATGTCAATAATTTCAAGAGACTTGCTTTCTCAAAATATTGCGTTGATTTTTTTCTTGAACTGTTTATCGCTATTCTTTCTACTATATTTAAGAAATATTTATTAAATATATTTGCTATCTGTGACTCATCATGTATAGCCCTTTGATAGGATACAACCCCCAAAAACGTCTCCATAAACTTTGAGAGCAGACGCGGCTGTGTGCCCACGGTTCGTTATGGGTTGAGTCCCAGACGTTACCGAGCGAGCGTTTGACAGCAAATAAGGGGTTGGAAACGGGCCACTTGGGGCCGCGCTGAGCTAACCGTGGGGCAGCTCTGAAGTTCCACCGCTAGATGTCGCCGCTCTTTCAGCCACTGCTGCTGGGTCGCTCTGGAAGTACGAGAAACACCAGTGACAAGCAGGCGTTCAGGATGCCCTGAAAACACGTGTTCGGAAATTCTCTTGTTCGCTGGCTGTTCGAGGCAAAGAACGGAGGAAAAGGTCGCCATGGCTGGCAACAGGAACCAGCCAAAATGCTGAATATAAAATATCTCAATGATAAAGTGAACCATTGAAGGTACTGGAAAGCCACTACCACAGATCACAAGAAAAAAATCATGACGAGTGCGAGGGTCTAGACGCGCCCTCGGTACTATGTGTAGTATCTCAGTTTTTCTTTGTTAAATACTATGTGAGTAGTATAAACTTTAAAAATTAATACACAACTGACCATTAAAATTGCTACACCACGAGGATGACGTGTCACAGACGCGAAATTTAACCGACAGGAAGAAGATGCCGTGATATGCAAATCATTAGCTTTTCAGAGCATTCACACAAGGCTGGCGCCGGTGACGACACCTACAACGTGCTGACATGAGGAAAGTTTCCAACCGATTCCTCATACACAAACAGCAGTTGACCGGTGTTGCCTGGTGAAACGTTGTTGTGATGTCTCGTGTAAGGACGAAAAATGCATACCATCACGTTGCCGACTGTGATAAAGGTCGGATTGTAGCCTATCGCGATTAAGGTTTATCGTATCGCGACATTGCTGCTCGCGTTGGTCAAGATCCAATGACTGTTAGCAGAATATGGAATCGGTGGGTTCATGAGGGTAATACGGAACGCCGTGCTGCATCCCAACGGCCTCGTATCACTAGCAGTCGAGATGTCAGGCATCTTATCCGCATGGCAGTAACGGATCGCGCAGCCACGTCTCGATCTCTGAGTCAACAGATGGGGACGTTTGCAAGACAGCAACCATCTGCACGAACAGTTCGACGACGTTTGGAGCAGCATGGATTATCAGCTCGGAGACCATGGCTCCGGTTACCCTTGACGCTGCATCACAGACAGGAGCGCCTGCAATGGTGTACTCAACGACGAACCTGGGTGCACTAATGGCAAAACGTCATTTTTTCGGATGAATCCAGGTTCTGGTAACAGCATCATGATGGTCGCATCCGTGTTTGGCGACATCGCGGTGAATGCGCATTGGAAGCGATTATTCGTAATCGCCATACTGGCGTATCACGCGGCGTGATGGTATGGGGTGCCATTGGTTACACGTCTCGGTCACCCCTTGTTCGCAATGACGCCACTTTGACACAGTGGACGTTACATTTCAGATGTGTTACGACCCGTGGCACTACCCTTCATTCGATCCTTGCGAAACCCTACATTTCAGCAGGATAATGCACGATCGCATGTTGCAGGTCCTGTACGGGCCTTTCTGGATACAGAAAATGTTCGACTGCTGCCCTGTCCAACACATTCTCCAGATCTCTCACCAATTGAAAACGTCTGGTGAATGGTGGCCGAGCAACTGGCTCGTCACAATACGCCAGTCACTACTCTTGATGAGCTGTGGTATCCTGATGAAGCTGCATGGACTGCTGTATCTGTACACACCATCCAAGCTCTGTTTGACTCAATGCCCAGGCGTATCAAGGCCGTTATTACGGGCAGAGGAGGTTGTTCTGGGTACTGATTTCTCAGGATCTATGCACCCAAATTGCGTGAAACTGAAATCACATATCAGTTCTAGTATAATATGTTTGTCCAATGAATACCCGTTTATCATCTGTGTTTCTTGTGGGTGTAGCAATTTTGATGGTCTGTAGTGTAACTTGATGACACCTTTACGGATTATTATAAACGAAGTCGTAGTCCGACTATGGATGAATTGTGTACATTCACAATTAAGTTTGTTACGGAACCCTTGCACCCGTCGGAGGTTCGAGTCCTCCCTCGGGCACAGGTGTGTGTGTTGTCCTTAGCGTAAGTTAATTTAAGTTAGATTAAGTAGTGTGTAAGCTTAGGGACCGATGGATGACCTCAGCAGTTTGGTCCCATAAGACCTTACCGGCCGGCCGAAGTGGCCGTGCGGTTAAAGGCGCTGCAGTCTGGAGCCGCAAGACCGCTACGGTCGCAGGTTCGAATCCTGACTCGGGCATGGATGTTTGTGATGTCCTTAGGTTAATTAGGTTTAACTAGTTCTAAGTTCTAGGGGACTAATGACCTCAGCAGTTGAGTCCCATAGTGCTCAGAGCTAAGACCTTACCACAAATTTCCAAAATTTTAATAGCCGTCGGCTGTGGCCAAGCGGTTCGAGGCGGTTCATTCCGGAGCTGCGCTGCTGCTATGGTCGTAGGTTCCACTCCTGCCTCGGGCATGGATGTGTGTGATGTTCTTAGGTTAGTTAAGTAGTTCTAAGTCTAGAGGACTGGTGACCTCAGATGTTAAGTCCCACAGTGCTTAGAGCCATTTGAACAATTGTTTCGTACGGAACCCTCAGAATGTGAGTCCTGTTCGCACCTGGCCAGTTGTTTAGTGTACTTGCGCAGTATGGTCATACACACTTTCCGAAACGTAAATTCCAAGCCAAGACATCGCTGCGAATGAGCTTTACGGCAGTAGGAGCAGCGCGTTAGGCAGTCATAGGCATCACACGACTCAAATGGAGCATTGCACCAACTTGCAGAGTATTTGAATTTCATATCTGGTTTTTAATAGTAAAATTCATGAGGCAGAAGGGGCTTTTATGATCATAAAATGATAACTGCTCATTTCAGACCATTTCCAGATAACAGTCAAGTACACTACTCTGTTACTCAACCAAAAACATACTATGAACCTATCGAACAGAAAATGTGGGGCTGACTATTGAATAAAAGTGGCGCCAAAAGTCGAGTAGAGAACCTAGCAAGCTTACGCTGTTATTTAATGACCGTATCTTCAGCCAAATGATGGCAGCACCTAAAAACCAGACACTGCGCAGGCAAATGTCCTACAGGCTGACTCGCCTTGGTGCTATCATGTGGGGGCAGGGGAGATGCAGACACTTACTTCAACGTTCTTGTATATTTCCGCAATGATCCGTTGGTCTAACAATCTATAGATGCTTTCTTCCCGTGTTCTCCTGTCTCTCGACAGGGTCGCCATGCTAGATCGGATTTGGCAATGTCAGTGGTGGGAGTCGCCCGATGTCCATCACCCACCACCATTTCCTTCTGGGATGGAATTTGTCTACCCCACCTGTCTGCGTCTAGTGTTATCTGATGTGCAAGTGTGACGACGTTTTCTAAATGTTTGTGAATCGTGTAACAGATGTGGGACTTCAATACCGGCTCTGTATTCACCTTGTGAGATGTGGGAAAACCGCCTAAAAGCCACATCCAGGTTGATCGGCACACTGACCCTCGTCGTTAATCCGTTGGGTGGATTCGATCCGGTGTGTGTTCACGTCCCCGCATCTCGTAAACGGCGTGCTGTAACACGTTACACTACACGAGGGAGTCTAATACTTTAATTGCATGTCAGTGATTAATGACGATAAAATGGATAAATCTTGTTTGAGTAATGTTGTTGACCAACACAATATAATTATAATTTAAATTAAATAAATATTTATTGTAATCAATAATTAATTAGTTCAAATGGTTCAAATGGCTCTAAGCACTATGGGACTCAACATCTCAAGTCATCTGTTCCCTAGACTTAGAACTACTTAAACCTAACTAACTAAAGGATATGACACACATCCATGTCCGAGGCAGGATTCGAACCTACAACCGTAGCAGTAGCGCCGTTCCGGTCTGAAGCGCCTAGAACCGCTCGGCCACTTATTCTGGCCAGTTAATTAGTGCATGGTAGACACTCATCAGTGCGGATTCAAAATAAGGGGGTATTAAACAGATAATGAATCAGTGGAGTGCTGTAACACACCATAAACGTGGGTCACATTAAACTAACGAAACCACATCCAAACAGTTTAAGTCCGGAAACAGTAATCCTTCACTAATCACAAAGTGAAATAGTGTTAATCATTCCAGGTAATCGCTGCGAAGCACGCAGTCAAGTCTGTCACGCGTAACAACTAATGTTGTTGTTGTTTTGTGCTCTTCAGTCCTTAGACTGGTATGATGCAGCTCTCCATGCTACTCTATCCTGTGCAGCTTTTTCATCTCCCAGTACCTACTGCGGCCTACATCCTTCTGAATTTGCTTAGTGTATTCATCTCTTGGTCTCCCTCTACGATTTTTACCCTCCACGCTGCCCTTCAATACTAAACTGGTGATCCCTCTATGTCTCAGAACATGTTCTACCAACCGATCCCTTCTTCTAGTCAAGTTGTGCCACAAACTCCTCTTCTCCCCAATTCTATTCAATACCTCTTCATTAGTTATGTGATCTACCCATCTAATCTTCAGCATTCTTCTGTAGCACCACATTTCGAAAGCTTCTATTCTCTTCTTGTCTAAACTATTTATCGTCCATGTTTCACTTCCATACATGGCTACACTCCATACAAATACTTTCAGAAACGACTTCCTGACACTTAAATCTATATTCGATGTTAACAAATTTCTCTTCTTGAGAAACGCTTCCCTTGCCATTGCCAGTCTACATTTTATATCCTCTCTACTTCGTCCATCATCAGTTATTTTGCTCCCCAAATACCAAAACTCCTTTACAACTTTAAGTGTCTCATTTCCTAATCTAATTCCCTCAGCATCACCCGACTTAATTCGACTACATTCCATTATCCTCGTTTTGCTTTTGTTGATGTTCATCTTATATCTTCCTTTCAAGACACTGTCCATTCCGTTCAACTGCTCTTCCAAGTCCTTTGCTGTCTCTGACAGAATTACAATGTCATCGGTCAAACTCAAAGTTTTTATTTCTTCTCCATGGATTTTAATACCTACTCCGAACTTTTCTTTTGTTTCCTTTATTGCTTGCTCAATATACAGATCGAATAGCATCGGGGAGCGGCTACAACCCTGTCTCACTCCCTTCCCAACCACTGCTTCCCTTTCATACCCGTCGACTCTTATAACTGCCATGTGCCTTCTGTACAAATTGTAAATAGCCTTTCGCTCCCTGTATTCTACCCCTGCCACCTTCAGAATTTGAAAGAGAGTATTCCAGTCAACATTGTCAAAAGCTTTCTCTAAGTCTACAAATGCTAGAAACGTTGGATTGCCTTTCCTTAATCTTTCTTCTAAGATACGTCGTAGGGTCAGTATTGCCTCACGTGTTCCAACGTTTCTACGGAATCCAAACTGATCTTCCCCGAGGTCGGCTTCTATCAGTTTTTCCACTCGTCTCTAAAGAAATCGCGTTATTTTTTGCAGCTGTGACTTATTAAATAGATAGTTCGGTAATTTTAACATCTGTCAACACTTGCTTTCTTTGGGATTGGAATTATTATATTCTTCTGAAAGCCTGTGGGTACTTCGCCTGTCTCATACATCTTGCTCAACACATGGTAGAGTTTTGTCAGGACTGGCTCTCTTAAGGATGTCAGTAGTTCTAATGGAATGTTGTCTACTCTGGGGGCCTTGTTTCGACTCAGGTCTTTCAGTGCTCTGTCAAACTCTTCACGCAGCATCATATCTCCCATTTCATTTTCATCTACATCCTCTTCATCTACATCTACATCTACATCTACATCGATACTCTGCAAGCCACCCAACGGTGTGTGGCGGAGGGCACTTTACGTGCCACTGTCATTACCTCCCTTTCCTGTTCCAGTCGCGTATGGTTCGCGGGAAGAACGACTGTCTGAAAGCCTCCGTGCGCGCTCTAATCTCTCTAATTTTACATTCGTGATCTCCTCGGGAAGTATAAGTAGGGGGAAGCAATATATTCGATACCTCATCCAGAAACGCACCCTCTCGAAACCTGGCGAGCAAGCTACACCGCGATGCAGAGCGCCTCTCTTGCAGAGTCTGCCACTTGAGTTTATTAAACATCTCCGTAACGCTATCACGGTTACCAAATAACCCAGTGACGAAACGCGCCGCTCTTCTTTGGATCTTCTCTATCTCCTCCGTCAACCCGACCTGGTACGGATCCCACACTGATGAGCAATACTCAAGTATAGGTCGAACGAGTGTTTTGTAAGCCACCTCCTTTGTTGATGGACTACATTTTCTAAGCACTCTCCCAATGAATCTCAACCTGGTACCCGCCTTACCAACAATTAGTTTTATATGATCATTCCACTTCAAATCGTTCCGTACGCATACTCCCAGATATTTTACAGAAGTAACTGCTACCAGTGTTTGTTCCGCTATCATATAACCATACAATAAAGGATCCTTCTTTCTATGTATTCGCAGTACATTACATTTGTCTATGTTAAGGGTCAGTTGCCACTCCCTGCACCAAGTGCCTATCCGCTGCAGATCTTCCTGTATTTCGCTACAATTTTCTAATGCAGCAACTTCTCTGTATACTACAGCATCATCCGCGAAAAGCCGCATGGAACTTCCGACACTATCTACTAAGTCATTTATATATATTGTGAAAAGCAATGGTCCCATAACACTCCCCTGTGGCACGCCAGAGGTTACTTTAACGTCTGTAGACGTCTCTCCATTGATAACAACATGCTGTGTTCTGTTTGCCAAAAACTCCTCAATCCAGCCACACAGCTGGTCTGATATTCCGTAGGCTCTTACTTTGCTTATCAGGCGACAGTGCGGAACTGTATCGAACGCCTTCCGGAAGTCAAGAAAAATAGCATCTACCTGGGAGCCTGTATCTAATATTTTCTGGGTCTCATGAACAAATAAAGCGAGTTGGGTCTCACACGATCGCTGTTTCCGGAATCCATGTTGATTCCTACATAGTAGATTCTGGGTTTCCAGAAATGACATGATACGCGAGCAAAAAACATGTTCTAAAATTCTACAAGAGATCGACGTAAGAGATATAGGTCTATAGTTTTGCGCATCTGCTCGACGACCCTTCTTGAAGACTGGGACTATCTGTGCTCTTTTCCAATCATTTGGAACCCTCCGTTCCTCTAGAGACTTGCGGTACATGGCTGTTAGAAGGGGGGCAAGTTCTTTCGCGTACTCTGTGTAGAATCGAATTGGTATCCCGTCAGGTCCAGTGGACTTTCCTCTATTGAGTGATTCCAGTTGCTTTTCTATTCCTTGGACACTTATTTCGATGTCAGCCATTTTTTCGTTTGTGCGAGGATTTAGAGAAGGAACTGCAGTGCGGTCTTCCTCTGTGAAACAGCTTTGGAAAAAGGTGTTTAGTATTTCAGCTTTACGCGTGTCATCCTCTGTTTCAATGCCATCATCATCCCGTAGTGTCTGGATATGCTGTTTCGAGCCACTTACTGATTTAACGTAAGACCAGAACTTCCTAGGATTTTCTGTCAAGTCGGTACATAGAATTTTACTTTCGAATTCAATGAACGCTTCACGCATAGCCCTCCTTACGCTAACTTTGACATCGTTTAGCTTCTGTTTGTCTGAGAGGTTTTGGCTGCGTTTAAACTTGGAGTGGAGCTCTCTTTGCTTTCGCAGTAGTTTCCTAACTTTGTTGTTGTACCACGGTGGGTTTTTCCCGTCCCTCACAGTTTTACTCGGCACGTACCTGTCTAAAACGCATTTTACGATTGCCTTGAACTTTTTCCATAAACACTCAACATTGTCAGTGTCGGAACAGAAATTTTCGTTTTGATCTGTTAGGTAGTCTGAAATCTGCCTTCTATTACTCTTGCTAAACAGATAAACCTTCCTCCCTTTTTTTATATTCCTATTAACTTCCATATTCAGGGATGCTGCAACGGCCTTATGATCACTGATTCCCTGTTCTGTACATACAGATTCGAAAAGTTCGGGTCTGTTTGTTATCAGTAGGTCCAATATGTTATCTCCACGAGTCGGTTCTCTGTTTAATTGCTCGAGGTAATTTTCGGATAGTGCACTCAGTATAATGTCACTCGATGCTCTGTCCCTACCACCCGTCCTAAACATCTGAGTGTCCCAGTCTATATCTGGTAAATTGAAATCTCCACCTAAGACTATAACATGCTGAGAAAATTTATGTGAAATGTATTCCAAATTTTCTCTCAGTTGTTCTGCCACTGATGCTGCTGAGTCGGGAGGTCGGTAAAAGGAGCCAATTATTAACCTAGTTCGGTTGTTGAGTGTAACCTCCACCCATAATAATTCACAGGAACTATCCACTTCTACTTCACTACAGGATAAACTACTACTAACAGCGATGAACACTCCACCACCGGTTGCATGCAATCTATCCTTTCTAAACACCGTCTGTACCTTTGTAAAAATTTCGGCAGAATTAATCTCTGGCTTAAGCCAGCTTTCTGTACCTATAACGATTTCAGCTTCGGTGCTTTCTATCAGCGCTTGAAGTTCCGGTACTTTACCAACGCAGCTTCGACAGTTGACAATTACAATACCGATTGCTGCTTGGTCCCCGCATGTCCTGACTTTGCCCCACACCCATTGAGGCTGTTGCCCTTTCTGTACTTTCCCAAGGCCATCTAACCTAAAAAACCGCCCAGCCCACGCCACACAACCCCTGCTACCCGTGTAGCCGCTTGTTGCGTGTAGTGGACTCCTGACCTATCCAGCGGAACCCGAAACCCCACCACCCTATGGCGCAAGTCGAGGAATCTGCAGCCCACACGGTTGCAGAACCGTCTCAGCCTCTGATTCAGACCCTCCACTCGGCTCTGTACCAAAGGTCCGCAGTCAGTCCTGTCGACGATGCTGCAGATGGTGAGCTCTGCTTTCATCCCGCTAGCGAGACTGGCAGTCTTCACCAAATCAGATAGCCGCCGGAAGCCAGAGAGGATTTCCTCCGATCCATAGCGACACACATCATTGGTGCCGACATGAGCGACCACCTGCAGATGGGTGCACCCTGTACCCTTCATGGCATCCGGAAGGACCCTTTCCACATCTGGAATGACTCCCCCCGGTATGCACACGGAGTGCACATTGGTTTTCTTCCCCTCTCTTGCTGCCATTTCCCTAAGGGGCCCCATTACGCGCCTGACGTTGGAGCTCCCAACTACCAGTAAGCCCACCCTCTGCGACTGCCCGGATCTTGCAGACTGAGGGGCAACCTCTGGAACAGGACAAGCAGCCATGTCAGGCCGAAGATCAGTATCAGCCTGAGACAGAGCCTGAAACCGGTTCGTCAGACAAACTGGAGAGGCTTTCCGTTCAGCCCTCCGGAATGTCTTTCGCCCCCTGCCACACCTTGAAACGACCTCCCACTCTACCACAGGTGAGGGATCAGCCTCAATGCGGGCAGTATCCCGGGCAACCACAGTCGTAGTCCGATCAGGGGATGCGTGGGACGAGCTGGCCGTCCCCGACAAACCCCCATCCCGACCCCCACAGTGATGCCCATTGGCAACAGCCTCAAGCTGTGTGACCGAAGCCAACACTGCCTGAAGCTGGGAGCGAAGGGATGCCAACTCAGCCTGCATCCGAACACAGCAGTTGCAGTCCCTATCCATGCTAAAAACTGTTTTGCTAAGAACGTCTGAACTAATCTACAGAGAGCGCAAACAAATCGACAAAATTTAAACGGTTATTAAAATACAAGATTGCCTAGTAAATGCAGTAATGCTGCTACTTGCGCACTGCTGACACTGCTCGGCGGCGGAAGGAGACTAAGCGAAATTACACTATTCAGGTACTAAAACACGATGCTACACTCTCAAATACTATAATACGCCCGAAATTTATGAATTAAACAATGCAAGAACCAAAAACACGCAAAGAAATTAAGAATTAAACTATGTAACAAATGAGTGAGCTAGGAGTATACGACTTGCTGCTCAGCTGCTTATCCAGTGGCGGCAGGGAGCACACTGACTGCGACCAACCGACACTGGCCGTTCAAAACAAAACAGTAGACAAACGACTACGCGAATTTACACTATTCAGGTACTAAAACGCGATGCTACAACTCTCAAATACTATAATACGCTCGAAATTTATGAATTAAACAATGCAAGTACCAAAAACACGCAAAGAAATTAAGAATTAAACTATGTAACAAATGAGTGAGCTAGGAGTATACGACTTGCTGCTCAGCTGCTTATCCAACGGCGGCAGGGAGCCATTTCCATAATATTGTCCTCAAGTAAATCGCCCTTGTATGGACCCTCTATATATTCCTTCCACCTTTCTGCATTCCCTTCTTTGCTTAGAAATGGGTTTCCATCTGAGCTCTTGATATTCATGCCAGTCGTTCTCCTTTCTCCAAAGGTCTCTTTAATTTTCCTGTAGGCAGTATCTATCTTACCCCTAGTGAGATAGGCCTCTACATCCTTGCATTTGTCCTCTAGCCATCCCTGCTTAGCCATTTTGCACTTCCTGTCGATATCATTTTTGAGACGTTTGTATTCCTTTTTGCCTGCTTCATTTACTGTATTTTTATATTTTCTCTTTTCATCAATTAAATTTAATATTTCTTCTGTTACCCAAGGGTTTCTACTAGCGCTCCTCTTTTTACCTATTTGATCCTCTGCTGCCTTCACTATTTCATCCCTCAAAGCTACCCATTCTTCTTCTACTGTATTTCTTTCCCCCATTCTTGTCAATTGTTCCCTTATGCTATCCCTGAAACTCTGTACCACCTCTGGGTGGCCGGCTCAAGTGGCCGTGCGGTTCTAGGCGCTGCAGTGTGGAACCGCGAGACTTCTGCGGTCGCAGGTTCGAATCCTGCCTCGGGCATGGATGTGTGTGATGTCCTTAGGTTAGTTAGGTTTAACTAGTTCTACGTTCTAGGAGTCTAATGACCTCAGAGGTTGAGTCCCATAGCGCTCAGAGCCATTTGAACCACCTCTGGTTCTTTCAGTTTATCCAGGTCCCATCTCCTTATATTCCCACCTTTTGGCAGTTTCTTCAGTTTTAATCTACAGTTCATAACCAATAGATTGTGGTCAGAGTCCACATCTGCCCCTGGAAATGTCTTAAAATTTAAAACCTGGTTCCCAAATCTCTGTCTTACCATTATATAATCTATCTGATACCTTTTAGTATCTCCAGGGTTTTTCCATGTATACAACCTTCTTTTATGATTCTTAAACCAAGTGTTAGCTATGATTAAGTTATGCTCTGCGCAACCAGGAGGCTTCCCCTTTCATTTCTTAGTCCCAATACATATTCACCTAGTATGTTTCCTTCTGTCCCTTTTCCTACTCTCGAATTCCAGTCACCCATGACTATTAAATTTTCGTTTCCCTTCACTACCTGAAAAATTTCTTTTATCTCATCATACATTTCATCAATTTCTTCGTCATCTACAGAGCTAGTTGGCATATAAACTTGTACTACTGTAGTAGGCGAGGGCTTCGTGTCTATCTTGGCCACAATAATGCGTTCACTATGCTGTTTGTAGTAGCTTACCCCTACTCCTATTTTTTTATTCATTATTAAACCTACTCCTGCATTACCCCTATTTGATTTTGTATTTATAACCCTGTATTCACCTGACCAAAAGTCTTGTTCCTCCTGCCACCGAACGTCACTAATTCCCACTATATCTAACTTTAACCTATCCATTTTCCTTTTTAAATTTTCTAACCTACCTGCCCGATTAAGGGATCTGACATTCCACGCTCCGATCCGTAGAACGCCAGTTTTCTTTCTCTTGATAACAACGTCCTCTTGAGTAGTCCCCGCCCGGAGATCCGAATGGGGCACTATTTTACTTCCGGAATATTTTACCCAAGAGGCCGCCATCATCATTTAATCATACGGTAAAGCTGCATGCTCTCGGGTAAAATTACGGCTGTAGGTTCCCCTTGCTTTCAGCCGTTCGCAGTACCAGAACAGCAAGGCCATTTTTGTTAGTGTTATAAGGCCAGATCAGTCAATCATCCAGACTGTTGCCCTTGCAACTACTGAAAAGGCTGCTGTCCCTCTTCAGGAACCACATGTTTATCTGGCCTCTCCGTTGTGGTTGCACCTACGGTACGGCTATCTGTATCGCTGAGGCACGAAGCCTCCCCACCAACGGCAAGGACCATGGTTCATGGGGGGAAAACAACTAATAGAGCTAAATAATCTCCAAGTTTATTACCACCTCAATGCTGTTTGTCAAAAAAGGAAGCTCTTTGTCTTGCAGTTTCAATTGGACACAAAAATTATGAAAGTGGAGGCGCAAAATAAAAGCAGTTACAAAAATAAAGCGATTTTATACTGCAATTCAGTCAATAACTCACCGTAGGTATGTTTTCAATTATTTAATAAGGTTAAATTTTAAATATTCATCATGTGGATTATAGGCAGTGGATACCACATGGGTACCACATGCTGCTTTAAAAAGTAAGCGTAATTGTCGAAAACGTCTGCATAATCATAATGCGATAAAATGGGTGTAACTTTAGCTATATGTAAAATATTTGAGGTGTCACTCTCTGAAGTGCTGACAGACAGCTTTAGTTTTCCTGTTACACCTCGCGTGCTACGGTAACTTAGTAGCGTATGTTAGTTACTAATTTTAAATTGTATATCTTAATTTTATAGTTGTACAAATTTTGACTTTTATAATAATTGTCTCGTAAAGCCTAAATGAAATGTTCTCGTTTCAACTGAAATATCTCTGTAATGTTTGGTTTTATCGAGTCACGATTGTAAGTTCTGAAACGAGATTTTCCAGAAATTGCAGCAGCCATATTGCATTAGAGGCAAGTAGACGGTGGTAAAGTCGTTTGTCTCTTCGTTGATTTTTTCTCAAACTCTCATGCCTCACCACAGCACGGGAGTAACCTAGTCGAACGGCTTCCTGAGGTCGCTGACTCCTGGTTGGCTACACTGACTCTTATTCTAACAAATCCCTTCCACTTCTCTCTCTGCATGAGACGTCATCTCCATCTCGTAGTTTCACAACCTTTCAGAAGGGACTAATACATGAAATAGAATACTTTGTAAGCGATCTTAAGGGTTTCTCAGTGCTTGCACGAGTGTGGTAAGAAAGGAGGCCCGTAAAAATAGGAACATTTTTCACAGGTGAGAAAAGTATATAAACACGAACAACATCAAAGATTCGTTAAGAAAGGCTGTAGCTATACGCCATCAATTTTAAGGCTACCCGTGCTTGGGGCAATGCATAGTCAAGCAGAGTAACACAACTGTGTTTTTCCGCAAGGGGCGTAGTCTGGGTTATAAATGTGCTGTTACTGTATGTATACAAAGTTAAATGCCAAATAATAATATCTATGTGTAGTACTGCACCAAGCTCTGGAAAATTTCTAGTCAGACTCCTCTCGGTACTGTCTGAGTCCTGTGGAGTCCTTCGCTCACTTACCTACTGCCCACTGAATATTTCCTTAGGCATTCGCTACCAGGTAATTACCACTGTCACCTTTCTTTTAAAATAAAATTATATTATTTGACAGTCATACATCAGCACTATGCTGCATAGATATTCGGATGTCTGCTTCTTCCATTTAATAACCTGTTGAAGAAAACAAGCAAACAACACATGTACAATCATCTTATGAAACGATAGAATGGTGTAAGGATGCAAATGTATACGTCTGAAGAGAGAGAACACACGATTTAAATTTGTAGCGCTATAAAAATATTGGTAAAAAGTGAGAATATTTCTGCCATTATTATCAAGAAGTAATCAACCTAGGAAAACAAAATACGCCGTCAAATTAAGTAAAAGGAAATCTTCGAATTTCCTTGCACGTGAAACTGGTACCGAAGCAATAACTATCTTACACTGGTTAACACTGGAGGATGTACTAGAGTTTATTTACATTGAAAGCAAGATTTTATCGGACAGCAGGAAGAGAAGAAAAACTGAACTGCCAGAGAAAGTCACATTTATAATAAAATGAGAATAGAAGAAAATACTAAATACATTTGCATAGAATATGAGGACAGGTCACCAACGTAAACAGGGATAAATGATCGCCGTAATAAAAATAAAAGAAATAGGAGCTCGTGTGGAAACTTTTAAGTGTTCATTTTTCCCAAAATCTGCTAAAGCGTGGAACGGTGCAGACATGGTCCGAGAATGGTTCGATTAACCCTCTGCCAGGGACTGAAATGTGAATTGTAGACTAATAAAGTAGATGCAGATGAAGAAGAAGGGGAGAGAGAGTGAGTGAGTGAGTGAATGAGTGAGTGAGAGAGAGAGAGAGAGAGAGAGAGAGAGAGAGAGAGAGCGTGTCCTCGGTTATGGGACAACCCAAGAGAAAAGAACTGAGATCTTCGCAATATAATGCTGTCGTTAAACGCTGAATATATTGAGGGCCACCAAATGAACAATTGTTGAGATGAAATGGAAGGAAACTAGGTTTGTATAGTTAGATAGGCGTAACGGTGAAAGCAGTATTGAAAGAGGCGTACAGAGAAGAGAAATTACAACATAGGAGGACCCAAACAGGAATACACTGAGTGCTGTGCGCAAAATATGCAACAGTTACTGCTAGCATAAGAGACTGGGTACAGACGCAGAGCTACGACAAATGGAAGGTGGATAGCAATGTACGGGTCGAGAACAGAAACGGAAGGAGAAGTAGATCGTATCAGTGCCTCATACACCTCTTTGACCGCTGAAGTTCGCGCTTCAAGTCGGAATCCTAAAGCTGCATATTCCTCCTCTACCACCACTCGTCAACATGGCGTAACGAATTTGTCTGTTAATAATAAGTTACCCACTTTTACTTTGATGTCTCATGACAGACACGACGGAAAGGTACGAACGTACGGCCTCACAGCTATACGAACTAATAAAATTTTTTGCAGCTTCCGAGCACATCGAGTGGCTAAACATCCATGAGCTTTCGGATGAGTGCTCGTGGTCAATTGTCAAGTGATGGCACAACCTCTCCAGAGTGGCCGACAAACATTCGTCCTAAAGCTCTTGGGAATTTAATAACTTGATGCGAATGGATGCTCGAGAAATTGTTTTTACTTAAAATATGTTTTTTATGGTTTTCCGTTTTTCTGTCATAAATAATCTTTAATATAAATAATTTAGTCGTTGTAGCCACGAAGTGTTTGAAATTCTGCCTCGTCTGCCTGAACGGCAATGCTACAGAGCAGCTCGTATTACAACTACTATCGTGAATGCATTGTCAAGGTCGCTTTCATTGCGTTAGAGCGACCTACATACCCTGACAGAGGAAGAGAAAGAGGAAAAAGAGAGAGAGAGAGAGAGAGAGAGAGAGAGAGAGATATACCTCACAGAAAAGAGCAAAAATTTCCAGAACATTCTGCATTTTCACAAAAGTGATGCTATTACGACCCTTTATGGATAGTTACAGATCCAATTAGTGTTAACTGAACGTGGCCAGACTCTCTCTGGTGGACAGAGGCCAAGCTGATTGCCTCATTCAGGTATTAGTTTCAAGGTATGAGACAGGAGTACTTTCCACGGGCCAGAGACTGCAATGCAAATTTCTTGTGAAAATTTCAGTGAGTAGACCTGTACTGAGAATATGGAATAACACCGACAACGTCTTGTTGTGCACTGCAAGTACCATGAGAGTTTGGCGGGAAGTAAGAAAACTTGTATTTCATGGTCGAGCGGCTGCTCATAAGCCACACATCACGCTGGTAAATGCCAAACAACGTCACGTTTGGTGTAAGGAGCGTAAACATTGGACGATTTGAGAGTGGAAAAACGTTGTGTGGAGTGACGAATCACGGCACACAATGTGGCGATCCGATGGCAGAGTGTGGGTATGGCGAATGCCCGATGAACTTCATCTGCCAGCGTGTGTAGTGCCAACAGAAAAATTCGGAGGCGATGGTGTATGGTGTGGTCGTGTTTTTCATGGAGGAGGCTTGCACCCCTTGTTGTTTTGCTTGGCACTATCAGAGCACAGGCCTCCTTTCATATTTTAAGTACCTTCTTGCTTCTCACTGTTGAAGAGCAGTTCGGGGATGGCGATTGCATCTTTCAGTACGATCGAGCACCTGTTCATGAAATACAGCCTGTAGCGGAGTGGCTACACGACAACAAAATTCCTGTAAATGACTGGTATGCACAAAGTCCTGACTTGAATCCTAGAGGACACCTTTGGGATATTTTGGAACGCCGAATTCCTGTCAGGCCTCACCGACCGACATCGATACCTCTCATCAGTGCAGCACTCCGTGAAGAATGGGCTGCCATTCCCCAAGAAACCTTGTAGCACCTGATTGAACGTATGCCTAATAGAGTGGACGCTGTCATCTGGGTTAAGGGTGGGCCAACAACATACTGAATTCCAGCGTTACCGATGGAGGGCGCCGTGAACTTGTAAGTCTTTTTCGGCCAGGTCTCCGGGTAGTTATGGTCACAAAGTCTATGTCCTAAAGATGTGATTTGACTCATCTCGACCACTTTCTTGCACTAAACTAATATAACAATATTTAAGTAAAGAAAAGTTACAAACGTTCAGTTACATTCTTACCATTTACAACAAATATAAGTAATAGTTGGTTCATAAATAAATAGGCCAATATTTTTGCACAAGTGCGCTCACATTAAACGATTACAGATTGTCACTAATAATAAAATTATTTATGCCTTCTTTTCGTTCCTTTTCCATTGTGGTGTCCGTTAACAAACGCGATTGACCACTTTTAAATTAGCACAGGTTTTTTAATAGCGCTTGCAGTCAACATTTCAATAAAGTTACTGGAAAAATAGCAAACTGTTCACTAAATAAATACACAAGTATGAGAAAATATGAGGTGTTGATGTTGTCTTCATCTGCTGTGTAAATGTGGAGAATACGTTGTTCTGATAACCATTTGCGTAATAAAATGATATAAAACACGAAATTAATTAAGGAAAGGTAGATACAGATGCGAAGTTTTCATAGATCTTTGGCTATAGGGCAATGCTGTCATCTGAGATACTGTTTGCTGATAGCGCATGAAGCGTTTAAATGTGGTTAATTCAGAGGTTCATTGTGTAAATGCTTATTCAATGTCAGATATTAGCTTCTGCAGTCTAAAAAATAATATTGTTGTGTCTCTGGATGTGCCTTGCTTTTCTGAGGTCACGTTAATTTCGACTGTGAGTTATTGTCGAATCTCAGAGAGCTGAAACTTAGCCTTCTTTAAGGTTGTCTGACGCTCCGCCATTTCTTGCCGCACTGTCTCCTGCACAAAGGCAATGCGGGCGACAGCCGTCCAAATTTCCAGCATTGGGATTCACCCGTTTCCAGTGACGCTGCTGGTCTCTGTAACTGGACACGCCCTGTGTGACCACGTGACGTCCTCGTACAGCCGACTCGCACCCACCCCAGAAAGCTAGTTGAGCTCTCCTCAATACCAGTAACAGGTGGACGAATAACCCGCATACATACTCGTAACGTTACAGAGTTAATCTGCGGTATGTTTGCCTCCTAAATGGATAAGTCTGATGGAACCTCAAAGATACTTTCCTTCACTTTCTAATAAATAGCTGCATCAACATCAGAATAATTGATGACTGAGTCTCCTCGCCATACGGCGGCCATCGCATGAAGACAGCCATCTACCGACAGGTGAACGCAACGCGACACACATTGGGCAGGTTTCTGCTCTCACATTGGCCAGCATATAATTTTTCGTATTGTGATTTCGTTTCTCGCGAAAAGTAGCTTCGATAAACCGAGTGAACCAAGTGCAGTAACACAAGAAATGTACTTCGCTATGAGCGAGCTTATTAATTCCTATTTTCTTATTTGACCATCTAGCATTTCCCTTTCAATTACATCCTGCATTTTGTGTACTTGCATCTTACGAGCATTGATTAAGCTTTTTGAAATAGTTGCACTTGGAAAAAGAGCTAACAAGTAGTACATATTATTTGCTTTGGGTTTGATAGAGAGGTGAAGGCAATGGGGAAGTTCTAAACACTTGTATCGTGTCTGGGGTGAATGCTGTTCGACAAATCACATCCGTAAAGGATTTTCTGGTTTAAGAAAGGTGGACCTGGCATGAGTGATTTTCCACGTTCAGGAAGTCTTGGTAAGAGACATATACTGTATGATGAACTGCGACCATTTAATCTTCGAGCGGTATTTCCATTCGCTAGGTAATGTTGAGAAGTTAGGTGTAAGAGCTCTAATACAAAGCAACAAAAGTGACATTTTTGCCTGTACGTCATCTTTTCGCTCGGTGAACATTCCTATACAGTACTATTACTGGTGGCGAGCTGCGATGCCTGTATATCAACGTCTTAAGAAGAAACTGATGACTGAGCCATAACAGTAGACATCTCCTTCAGCGAATGACACTGTGAACAGATAATACTTTGCGTTTGGTACCACAAAAGGTGTGTTGTGCGCAACGAACTGCTGTACAGTGCTGTGTCCATCGCAGCTGGCTTTTGTTGTCGGTAACAGATACGCGGTTTGCTCGCAACGGCCAAGAAAACTGCATCAAGTGTTGCTACAGCATGATAATATTCACCTGCACTGTGCTAATTTTATGAAGAAAACTATGCAGAAGTTTCTTTTGGAAGTCATCCGTCACACGCTTAAACTTCTGATCTTGCACCGTCAAAAGTTCACCTTTGCCGCTCCTTATGGGGCAATCATTAAGAAAATGCACTTCAAACCTGACTTGCCGACATTTTTTGCTCAGAAAGTATAGATTTCTACAGGTGTGGAATCGGTAAAATACCTTAGCATAGCCAGACTGATAGATAATCTGACAGAATGTATTATTTATGATTAATTTCTGTTTTATGTTTAATGTTGTGTTCAGTGAGCTGATGGTGAAACGCTATTAAAATTTGAACTGTTGTTACGAAAATTAATTCAAACCTACCACAGTAATCATATGATGACAGTTTTCTATAATGAAATAGAAAGTATCTGAAACACAACCATATTTAAACTGAAACGAATTAGTTTGATGTTATTGGTAATACATGGTGATTACAAAGTATTGACCTGATTATAAAAATTTATAACAGCATAACCGTTTGACATTATAATTTATATTTGATGGCGTTACATAGGTTAGAGTTACTAGTTTTTTTAAGACCACTTACGTTAGTAAGCCTCAACGTGTGCTCCCTTGGTAGCTCGGAGAATGTCGAGGCGGTATTCCAGTTCCCGCCAGGTGTTTCGTAACATGTGTTCTGTCACAGTACCCACAGCAGCTTGTATCCTAGCCTTCAGTTCGTCGACGTCATCAACTGGTGTGACGATGACACTGTCCTTGATACAGCCCCAGAGAAAAAAGTGGAGGGGCGTAGTGTCTGGAGAGGGGAGTAATGTCCGGATCGGTGGATTGGAAGGATCGGTCCAACACCTGGGCCACCCCGCTCTCCACACATTATGCCTCTTGACCTTTTTTTTGTGCTATATCAAGGACACAGTCTTCGTCACACCAGTTGCTGACGTCGACGAACTGAAGGCTAGGATACAAGCTGCTGTGGGTACTGTGACAGAACACATGTTACGAAACACCTGGCGGGAACTGGAATACCGCCTCGACATTCTCCGAGCTACCAAGGGAGCACACGTTGAGGTTTACTACCGTAAGTGATCTTAAAAAAAACCAGTAACTCTAACCTATGTAACGGCTTCAAATGTAACTTATTATGGCAAACGGTTACTCTGTTATGAATTTTTATTATCAGGGCAAGACTTTTTGCTGGTCCCGTATAATATAATGTACTGAACATCGAAACAGTTTGTTTATGTGCCATCCTGTGTCATACTCAAAGTGTATGGAAATGTAGCAACTGGAAGAGAAGAATAAAGAAACACGGTTAAAAATTATTCAATGCCACAATTTCATAAATAAAACTGTACTTTCAAAAGAACGAAAACTTATGGCGCCAAAGGCAGAAAAACGCTTTATCAAGTGTGCAGCGTCAAAAGTTTTTCGTTCTTAGCTTACAGAGCTACAAAGTAGCGAGATTTGTGATGGAGAAGCTTCCTTAAGATTTTCTTATTGGTTTCGATCTGACTGCTTGTAAATCTGCCTCTGAATACATAAAAAGGTAGCCTCCATCGAGAGTGGAACTGCAAATGAACGCAGCTTTTTGCTTTACAGCGCGAGTCCATTACGTCAGAGATAGCGAAAGGATGAGGTATTCGTCTCTCCCTTACTGCCTCAGCGATATCAGTTGTCGTTTTCGCCTGGGAGACCTCCCTGAACGCAAAACCATACATTGTTAACCCAATGTCATATCTTAAGCAAAAAATCACTCAGATTATTCAATGGAAATTTCAGGACTGTATCAACTGAACTATATGCAAGCATGATTGTCAGATGTGTTTGCCAGAGGCATTAGTCCGCAAGTAGTGGTGGAGGGGAATTTGTTTCTTAGTTGGCGGTGGTCAAAAGTATTTCTGTACATACATACCTGCATACATACTTTAATCCTTGTTCCATAGATCATGAATACGACATTTCGTAATGATGTGAAACGAGTCACTTTAACATAAGTTTTCTTTACACAAAATAATTAATTCATTAATTAATTTTTTACAGACACTACTTCATATCTAAGAACTGTTTGGCAAATGACCAAAGATTTTTGTGGTAGCATAATTCACCCCTCTCTATGCCAAAGTGAGGTTTGATCCAGAATAGTGAATATCATCCTGTCTTCGAGTGTTGTAGCTATGCACTTGCTGTTATTTTTGAATTGGGATGGGTTATTAATGACAAATTTGATAAGTTAATATATGTATTGCGAAGGTACTGTGAACACCTCGAGTTCTTTAAATAAATGTCCGCAACGTGATCTTGGGTGGGCTCCAGCCATTATTCTGCTTACACGCTTTTGTGCAATGAATACTTTCTCTCTTAATGAGGAATTGCCCCAAAATACAGTGAATGAAAATAGGCATAGTAGGCTAATTTACTGATATGTTTATAACCAATATTTGCAATAACCCTAATAGCATAAATAGCTTAACCTAACTGTTTCAGCAGATCATCGATGTGTTTCTTCCAGTTTAATTTCTCGTCAATGCACATGCCCAGAAATTTTAAGCATTCGTCCTAGCAACAGACTTCCGTTCATAGTCTATATTTATCAATGGATTGTATAAACTGTGTTTTCTCAAAATTTAGTGAGAGTCCATTTGCAGAGAACCACTCAATAATTTTCTGAAAGACATTATTTGCAATTTCCTCAGCTGATTCTTGCTTCTTGGGTGTGATAACTATACTTGTATCATCAGCAAAAAGAACTAGCCTTGCATCTTCATGAATATAGAGTGACAAGTCGTTAATATATATTAAGAACAATAAGGGACCCAGGACTGAACCCTGTGGGACACCATTCTTAATACCTCCCCAGCTAGAGGACTCTGCTGGTTTTTGCAGACTATCTGTACTGTTAATTTCAACCCTCTGCATTCTTCGAGTTAAGTATGAATTAAATCACTGTCCCACTCATATGACAATACTTAAGCTTATCTAGAAGAATTTCATGATTCACATATTCAAAGCCTTTGCGAGATCACAAAATATCGCAATGAGTGAGGTTTGGTTATTGAATTAATTTAATATTTGATCAGTGAAAGTATATATAGCATTTTCTGTTGAAAAGCCTTTCTGAGAACCAAATTGACATTTTGTTAGTACTTCATTTTTACAAATATGTGATGCTACTCTTCAGTACATTATTTTTTAAAGAATTTTGGATAAAGCTGTCAGAAGTGAGACTGGTCGGTAGTTTTTAGCATCATATCGATCCCCTTTTTTATGCAATGGCTGAACAATAGCGCATTTCAGTCTATCTGGGAAAATGCCCTGTTTCAGTGAGCTACTACATATGCGGCTGAGAATCCTACTTATTTGTTGGGAACAAGCTTTTAGCACTCTGTTGGAAATGCCATCAATTCCATGTGAGCTTTTACTTTTGAGTGAATATATTATTTTCCTAATTTCAGTAGGTGCATTTCGTTTCTTCATAGAGCTATTTTTCTTAGTTGTGGCCCTGGGCAGGATGGTGTTGTTTGTTGGTTTGTTGCAGTGGTATCAGGTTTCCCACTGGAATAAAAGAATGTGTATTGAAACTATACAATATAGTGCTTTTGTGATTAGTATAAGTTGATGGGTTTTCTGGATTTAATAAAAATGAAGATTCTTCCTCACGCCCCTTGCTTCCTATTACGCTTACTGTTTCAAAGAGTTTAATATTTTACAAAAAGCGGTATTTATTTAAAGTGGTTTTAAATATTCAGTGCACTGTTGGCGCCAACATACTATTTTATTAAAGTTATCACGTGGAACTGTTTTTAAATATTTATTGTGCTGTTGGAGCCAGACTGACATCAAAGCTGGTATTAACATCTGCACCTATACCCATAACATCATGCGCACTCTCTCTCTCTCTCTCTCTCTCTCTCTCTCTCTCTCTCTCATACACACACACACACACACACACACACTCACACAGAACTAAGCATATTGTACTGAAAGACAGTACATCGTCGTTTACTTCGTTTGCAGACTAATAGTTATACCTTTTAGGAGTAGCATGTTTTTAGCTTGGTTAGTACCTCCAAATACATGTGGCAACAGCAAGCCGTTAATGCTTATTTTGCCCTGGGCAGCAGGTCAGGAATTGCAATGTGGACCCAACTGGATAGTCTGCGCTGACAGCGTAATCCACTTCGGGCCGATTGTATACTGCATTTGACGGCCGATTGTATAATGCATTTGACCTTAGATTAACACAGAAAATGACCTGAGATCAAGCGGAACTCGGAAATCTGCGTTGTACTAAGGTTAATCCCAGATTACATCGCGATGAAGACATCGCTCAAGACAAAAATTAAAATTAAACACATTCAACCATTTGCCATGTATGCCTTGATAGGAACAACATCAGACTGATCCACCGAGTGGCTTACATTGCTGCCACGAAATCAGTACAAGATGCGCCACGAACTGCGAAACATCTGTATCTCCTAATTTCATAGATGTATACTACTTAAGTTAACATCATGCAGATATTTTTTGGATTCTTTAATATCCTGTCTTTGGCGTAATGGTAATTTATGTACAGCCCAATAGAGGGATGTGTTATACTTCATTTCCTCGACTCTCTGCCTTTGTAAACTGTTGTTTTATACAATTATTTCTGTTGTAAAGTCTCAAATGCGCACATGACACCGTACGCGCCCGACAGGCGGCACACCTTGTGTTGTTTTCGTAGCAGCAATGTAAGCCACTGGGCCGATCAGTCTGATGCTCCTGTCGAGGTATACGTGCCAAAGGATTGAACGTGTTTAATTTTTATTATTTGACTTGAGCATATCTGCTCGAAACTCTGACCATTGCTTTCTCGTAGTGAAATTTTACGTAACTAATCTTTGTATGCAATGACAATTGTCACCTAGGTTAATAATTTTGCAGTCTTAATTTTTTTATGTAATATTTTATTGGGCTCCTTAAGCCTAGTTTACACGACGACACTAGGTTGCAGGCAACTGCGGTGCCGGCCACTACACGTGCGCGCCGCACATTTGCGCAACTCGTTGGTGAAACTAAACAGTTTCGGCGTGTTCCGACTTTGGCGACACTAGTTGCATGAGTATTGAGGTAATATGTGCTCATAGAGTGTACACAAACTGAAATATGAAGTGAGGAACGGAGAATACTGTTCGCTTTTTGGATATGTATGCTTTGCATAGGTGTTTGTGGGATTTCAGCTATGGTGATTACAAAAATAACCAACATATTGCTGCCGCTGAGACCGTGATGTGCGATCGTAACATACATGGTTTGACAATATCTGAGCTGCAGGCCAAAATTTATTGAGTTAGGAGGATATACAGGGTGTTACAAAAAGGTACGGCCAAATTTTCAGGAAACATTCCTCACACACAAATAAAGAAAAGATGTTATGTGGACATGTGTCCGGAAACGCTTAATTTCCATGTTAGAGCTCATTTTAATTTCGTCAGTATGTACTGTACTTCCTCGACTCACCGCCATGATTTCATACGAGATACTCTACCTGTGCTGCTAGAACATGTGCCTTTACAAGTACGACACAACATGTGGTTCATGCACCATGGAGCTCCTGCACATTTCAGTCGAAGTGTTCGTACGCTTCTCAACAACAGATTCGGTGACCGATGGCTTGGTAGAGGCGGACCAATTCCGTGGCCTCCACGCTCTCCTGACCTCAACCCTCTTGACTTTCATTTATGGGGGCATTTGAAAGCTCCTGTCTACGCAACCCCGGTACCAAATGTAGAGACTCTTCGTGGTCGTCTTGTGGACGGCTGTGATACAATACGCCATTCTCCAGGGCTGCATCAGCGCATCCTGGATTCCATGCGACGGAGGGTGGATGCATGTATCCTCGCTAACGGAGGACATTTTGAACATTTCCTGTAACAAAGTGTTTGAAGTCACGCTGGTACGTTCTGTTGCTGTGTGTTTTCATTCCATGATTAATGTGATTTGAAGAGAAATAATAAAATGAGCTCTAACATGTAAAGTAAGCGTTTCTGGACACATGTCCACATGACATATTTTCTTTCTTTGTGTGTGAGGAATGTTTCCTGAAAGTTTGGCCGTACCTTTTTGTAACACCCTGTATACAACTGAATTAAGAAAAATACAAGCAAGTGTAATTCTACATGTGATATTGCTCTCGTTTACAAGACGTTCGAGTAGGCCAACTCTTTGTTAAGGAATATTTATGACAAGAGGGAAGCCTATACAAATTCAAGAAGCTGCATAATTTATTCAATATTTATATATTTAAAATTTCGCTGCAGTGCTCCCCATTCACATGTTAGAATTTTGAAATATTGCCACTGTACAGATCTATCTTCAAGAGAGTAGTTTGCAAACCATTCTCTTCTTAATGCTGTCTGCTTCGAAAATTATTCTTGCTAATAAATATTACTACTGTTATTGTCAATAATAATTGGTGTTAATGAAATAGCGACATCACCAACTAAAACCGTATCTTACAGCATGCCGAGTGTTCTCGATTGTAATGCACGCAGTATGAGAAGCAATTACAGTTCTGGCGACAGTGCTCCATGCCTTGCAGTACGTTTATTGCTTATCGCATATTTAACTCTGTTTAGAAGTAACGTGAACAGTTCTGGTGACATTCTAAGATAATTAAAAGAACTTCTTGTATCTTCCGTTATAAATTATTTCAGCAAGGATGCTGTGCAACCGAGCTGACGTCTTTTCTTCATCCAGTCACGAATCGAAACACGTTTCTTATTTTTTTCTTACGCAGCGATTCCACACAACAAGCTTTAACTGCATCACAACTGGTGCGACGTGCAGCTGCCTAAACTTTCATTTCAGACACAACTCAGGGACCCACAAAACGACGAAACTGAAGTGTATATGAAACCACTTGCGTGCAACGCTTTCCACGCAACGAGTGGCGCAACCCAATGTCGTCGTGTAAAGTAGGCTTTAAAATTTCATTCAAAAACATGGTTCAAATGGCTCTGAGCACTATGGGACTCAACTTCTGAGATTATCAGTCCCCTAGAACTTGGAACTACTTAAACCTAACTAACCTAAGGATATCACACACAGCCATGCCCGAGGCAGAATTCGAACTTGCGACCGTAGCGGTCTCGCGGTTCCAGTCTGTAGCGCCTAGAACCGCACGGCCACACCGACCGGTCAATTTCATTCAGATGATGACATCCTCAGAGGTGTTGAAACCTAGGTCAGTGTACCAAACACTTGTTTACAACTGGTTGGCTGTGTGATTGCTATGCTGAAACTTATATACGGTAACTGAGAGACAGCCGTGTTTCAAATTATAATTGCTACTCAATTGTAAATGCCTTTTAATGCTTTTTGATGGTGAAGATTGGTTTGTTGTCACTAATTTTACCTAAAGACATATGGCTTTTAAGCTGTGGCCGATTGTAGTTTACTTCTTGCAGCGAAGAAGTATTTTCTGATAGTTTTCAGTTAATAAAACTGATTTGTTACTTGTGCATGTTTAAAAGGAGCAGTTTCCACTTGCAGCGCACAGGCTCCATACAATATCAGTGAATTTATGCTACTGATGAGCAGTGAGTGCGAGTTCTCTTGTCTCTCTTAGTTGGTTGTTCTAGAAGCAACTGTTGAACACGGCAGTGGAGGCACGGACGGCGCTGAGCAGCCGCTCCTGTCGGAAGCCCGGTCTGCGTGACGGACACAAGTGGCCGCGGTGCAGCTCGCTGACTGACAAGCTTTTAGCGGCCCAGATAACCCCGGGCTCCCGCCCGTCACTCAGCCGGGCCGGTTATCGCGGGCAGTGGGGCTCCACGGCAGGCGGCTGGCTGCTGCGCCCGGATACCGCTGGCCGGGACAATACGGCAGTCTCCTCCCAGCGTGTCCTGCTGTTATCTGGCCAGTCCTGTTCTAGGAGCTGTCTCTAGCAGTGCTCGCATCATGTGCGCTGTAACATAATGCTCTAGCTCAGGGCTTCACAACGTTTTCAGCTGGCGGACCCCTTCTTCAGTCGAAAATCCATGGCGGACCCCTAGTCAGTCAAGAGCACAGTAACTTTAAATTTCAGAGCAACTGAAAGATTCTTAATGCAAGTGCCATGTTCCCAATGACCCCCCCCCCCTCCCCCCCCCCCCCCCCCCCGAAGTATCAATAGTTTTTGTTTTAGAGATGAATGAAAACAACTTGAAATTAACGATCCAATTTGAATTCCCACTGTATCCGGACACTTACTTGTGGATTTACTCCCTTTGTTCAACACACTACAGCCTGATGAAAATTACTTGGTAATTGACATTTCACTCGTTGGAGTTGCCTTCTGTTGTGTCTAGACAAGACAGCCTAGACACAATGAGAGGAAGCCGAAAGGCACGCGCTTAAACTCACGCAGGCCGGCGTGAGGTCTGAAACAGGATACGTAATGAATGCTATAAAGAAAAGTACGTAGCTTCTGGAATACTTAACTTTAATCCATAATTGTATAACATCGCTCTTGTACAGATATAATCTCCATTTCAATATACTTGGTGATGGCGCCTTGCTAGGTCGTAGCAAATGACTTAGCTGAAGGCTATGCTAACTATCGTCTCGGCAAATGAGAGCGTGATTGTCAGTGAACCATGGCTAGCAACGTCGGCTGTACAACTGGGGCGAGTGCTAGTACGTCTCTCTAGACCTGCCGTGTGGTGGCGCTCGGTCTGCAATTACTGACAGTGGCGACACGCGGGTCCGACGTATACTACCGGACCGCGGTCGATTTAAAGGCTACCACCTAGCAAGTGTGGTGTCTGGCGGTGACACCACACCTTCCTCCAAGAACAAGTAACGTCACGTCCAAACTGTTCGCTGTTGACAAGCTGCCGCTTGTGGTATGTTCTCTTCCACTGCTTGGCTACTGTTGTGTAAGGAGCATGCATATTTCGTAACAGTCGTGTATGTGTTATGTGTGTGTGTGTGTGTGCGTGTGTGGTTTTTCCTGAAATCCGAAGAAAAATGTTCAAATGTATGCAAATGTCTGTGGTACTTAACTGCTGAGGTCATCAGTCCCTGGTCTTACTATTAACCTATAATGACTGCGCGGCCATTCCACGCAGCTGTGAAGCAAAGAGGCAGACCCATGATTCGGGATACAAACACATCACGAAAGAAATGAGGCGAAGGAATAGCCTTTATAGGACTATTGTGACATCTGCTGTGCAATGTGTGGGAATGCATTCACCCAGTTTACGTGCGTTTCCAAAACCGGATTTCGTAAGCCGATGTCCCAGTTCCGCTTTTGGTTGATCAGGTAAACACTTCAAAATCGATTCTGGAAATCTGCTATTATAAAGCCATTTTCCAGTTCCTCAATCGATTTTCGTGCCCATCTAAACAGTTCGGAAAGTCTAGTTATTTTTACGTCTTTGCGTATCTACTAAACGGCAGCTGGCTGTCCATAGCCGGCAGCTAGCAGGCGGCGTTGCAACAGTGTACTGTCGGTTGGTAGCTGGCAACTTCAACTACTACTAGGACACTATATCTCAGCAGTCAGCCTCGACTGTAAACAAATTAGGAAAACAAACAATCAGACTCTCTTATTTCTATATAAGAAGACAAAGCATTTCACAGAACGTAAGACTTCTTTTCTCAAAGGAAACAATCCTGGCAGAGGAGGTTTGCCTTTTTCAAGGTGGCACGTGAGAAAAGAAATTAGCTTGAGAGTTGATTTTAATCAATGCCAACAGAATTCAATTAATAATTATTTTGTAAATGATAGAAGCCAGAAACAAAATTCCTACAGAGTTATAGTTCAGGTACGTTCACTGAGCATCTGCGAAGAAAAATGCTTTCTTCTTTACTATAGATGAGTCTGTAGGAATAATAATGGAATGCTAATGTGATGGTTGAGGGTGCTTCTGCTGACACAAGTTTGAAAAGTTAGGCTCAATTCTCGACAACTGGTGACGGATGTCTGGTTCCACATCTAGACAGCTTCGGTACTTAAGTTTTGTAGGCAGCATAGATCGAGAATCCAGATTCACACATATATGTTGTGGCAAACGGAAGAAGTACACGTTTTGCCTTTTCAACAAGGGGGTAGTATTTCTTGTTATCCAAACGGATCCAAAAGTGTGAGTAACCGTCAATGTCAAAACTCGATTTCAAGGTAGGGTCTGTGGCAATTTCTATCAACAACTCATATTCATTTCATGATAGAATGTTCGGCTTTTTGGGTACAGTGAATGGGTTGACCACCCATTCGTATTTCTGCAGCTTCTCATCTTCAGCTGCTGGGAAATAATGCTCCAACAATGACATCAAGCTTCGGAGATGTTGCAGGATTTGATGAAACAAATTCTTCCCAAGCGCCTATGTTTTTTTTTTTTTTTTCAAAAACTCCTTCAGAAGAGGAAAACACTTGTACTCCCCCTCCTCGACACTCTCTGCCCAAAAAATTGATTTTCCTCTTGAATGCTCGAACTTTGTCGATAGCGGTGACCTTTGTTTCACTTTGCCCTTGGAGTGAAATATTCATTTCGTTCATTTTGGAGAAAATATCTGACAAATGAGGAAGTATACACTGCCAATTTTCGTCATTAATAAGGCCTGCTAATTTGGTGTCATGCTCCAAAAGGAAATCTAAGACTTCCAATCTTAATTCGTACAACCGAGAGAGTACATTCCCACGTGAGAGCCACCTCATTTCTGTGTGGAGAAGCAGGGAACGATGAAGGCTTCCCGTGTCGTCACACAGCATTGTGAAAAGTTTTGACTTCAACGGCCTTGATTTTATGTTGTTAATATTTTGAATGGATTCGTCTAAAACATTCTTGAACGAAACAGGCATTTGTTTCATAGCTAAGGCGTATCTGTGGAGAGCGCAATGACTACTGTTGCAATTCTTGGCGTTTTCTTTTATTTTCGTTATTACTCCGATTGTAGGACCCAACATAGCTTTTGCACCATCTGTGCACACATCTATGTAATTAGACCATGAAACTTCGTTAGTCCTTAAAAAATTATCCAATAGACGGAATATTTCAGCACCTGTTGTGTTGGCAGGTAGTCGTCTGCACAATAAGAGGTCCTCCTCAAAACATCCAGAATATTCATAACGGACAAAGTCCAATAAAATCGGTAATCCTGTAACATCAGTGGATTCATCTATATGCAGAGAAAATGAATTGTGTTGGATGCTAGAAACAAGAGTGTCTTTCACATCATTAGACATGTCAACAATGCGTCTCTTGACAGTATTGTTTGATAATGGCACCGAAGATACAAGCTTTACTGCCTTTTCGTCTAACATGCAAGAAAAAATATCATTAACACACGGCTTTACGAGATTTTCTGCAATGGTATGAGCTTTGCCTGTTTTTGCTACTCGATAACTAACCAAGAAAGAAGGTTTTAATGAATTGTCATCAATTGTTTTGCGTGAGTTTTCATGCACTGCTGAGAAGCAGCTAGTTCAACACTCTTCCTTTTGAAAAAATCGATGTCTTTAGCCTGGAAATCCGGGTGAGTACCTTCAAAATGACGGCGCAATTTAACTGGAACCATTGAACTGTTTGGTAGGACTCGCGCACACGTTACACACTGAGTTTTACCCTCCTTTGTCTCCATAAAGCCCATTTCTAAATAGCTTTCGTTGTACTTACACTTCTTGGTTATTCTATTTCCACAGGATATTGCAACCAATGGAGTACTTGCAGCGTTTTCACATAATAAAACCGGCTGTGGAGCTTCTTGTGATTGTTCTTCTTTTGGTCGTCCTCCCTCCTCATTCATTTCAACTGGAAACTTCTCTTGTTGTGAAGGCAGTGGAGAAACTCCGCCCTTCTTCAGTGATGCTGACTTCAGCCACCGATCCATCTTAGAAGTAATAAACTGGTCAAAAATCGACTTATGAAATAGGTAGTGCGCTGACAAAGCAAGTTTAACATTTAATGATGCCTGGGGCCGCATACGTGCCAGCGAGCGCTGTGATTGGTCGACAAAGCTCGCTCCGCGCATGCGTAAAAGGTTTCACCGCATCCAGCACCGTGAGCCGGCACACAGACGACCCCCGTATTGTTGCTACACAGTCGATCAGAGAAGCCGCATTCTCCGGCGCTAAAGTGTATGCGTTCTTATTAGGAGCCGCAAAGGCTGTTTGGGAATACGACCTGAAGTAAAAGTACACATGTTCTTCACACGAAAAGAAAAACAGGTGATGAATTCGCTTTTCACATTTTTATTCAGTAATTTTACTCATTATTTTACACGATTTGGTGAAAGGTGGCCGCGGACACCCTAGAAAAAGCCGGCGGACCCCTAAGCTGTCCGCGGACCACACGTTGGGAAGCCCTGCTCTAGCTGATCTTCTCTTTACCGTTTCCTGTGGAGCGCAGTGTGTCGTTCCTGACGGAGAGAGCAAGTTTCGGAAGCATTACAGTTAACAATACGTGTATTGTACAGTCGTACAGTTTTGCAGGTTAATGACAAAGGAGTAATACGTTAAAATGTCACTGCTGGTGCAGAGGTTTCACTGCATGGACATCGAAAATGACGTAAGCGATACACTTTTTTCCTTTCATCATTTTGTGAGCTGTGTCAGGCAGAGAAACTTTTCCAAAGGTTTTAAATCCATACAAGTTATAGGAATTGATATAGATATACACTGAACAGCCAAAGAAACTGGTACATCTACTTAATATCATGTAGTGCCCCCGAGATCACGCAGAAGTGCCGCAACACGACGTGGCATGGACTCGGCTAATGTCTGAATTAGTGCTGGAGGGAACTGACACCAAGAGTCCTGCAGGGCTGTCCATAAATCCGCAAGAGTACAAGGGGTTGGAAATCTCTTCTGAACGGCACGTGGCAAGACATCCCAGATATGCTCAATAATGCTCATGTCTGGAGAGTCTGGTGACCAGAGGAAGTGTTCAAACTCAGAAGAGTGTTCCTCGAGCCACTCTGTAGAAATTCTGGACGTACGGGGTGTCGCGTTGTCCTGCTGGAATTGCTCAAGTCCGTCGCAATGCACAATGGACAGGAATGGATGCAGGTGATCATACAGGATGGTTACGTACGTGTCAGCTGTCAGAGTTGTATCTAGACGTATCAAGGGTACAGTATCGCTCCATCTGCACACGCCCCACGCCATTACAGAGCCTCCGCCAGCTTGAACAGTCTCCTGCTGACATGCAGGGTCCATGGATTCATGAGGTTATCTCCATACCTGTACACGTCCATCCGCTCCATCAGATTTGAAACGAGACTCGCCTGACCAAGTAACATGTTTCCAGTCATCAACAGTCCAATGTTGGTGCTGACGGGCCCAGCCGAGGCGTAAAGCTTGTGCTTCTGTCATGTTGAACGATTCTGTTTAGTTGTCGATGGGCCCTTCCTTGCAGGATGTTTTTCTGGCCACAGAAATGTCGGAGATTTGATGTCTTACCGGATTCCTGATAGTCACGGTATGAAACGTCCCCTTTGAAAAATTATACAGGACTGTGCTTAACCTGACACACAATATTTTTAGCGCAACGCAATCTGACTTTCAGAAATCCCTACAAAAGAATGGCCCTGACTAACATTAACCTATGCGTTTCACAAATCGCTTACCTCACAAAAATCTTGGTTACTCGAACTACTGCAATACAGCAGGCGCCACTACTGCCAGCTAAATAAAAGATTCAAACTACGGAAGGCACTAACTACTGATAGGCATAGTTGGCAAATGAAAGATTTTAATAGAGAACAAACAATGTATTTACCTTAATAGTCATAATATATATAGCAGTTCATGACAAATTACAAAACTCCGCCATTTCTCTCTCCACATCCACCACTGCTGGCGGCTCACCTCCAACTGCGCCACGCTACGCGCTGTTCACATCCAGCTGCCGCTGCCCAACACTACAATGGCAGACAACAATGCAAACTAGCCACAGACTGCACACAGCACAGCCAGTGATTTTCATACAGAGCGCTACGTAACGTTGCCAACAAGAAAACATAAACAGCCTACTTACAACGGTACACTTGTGAAACGATCGTACGGGGAAAATACCCACTTCATCGCTACCTCGGATATGTTGTGCCACATCCCTCGTGCGCCGACTATAACATCACGTTCAAAGTAACTTAAATCGTGATAACCTGCCATTGTAGCAGCAGTAACCGATTTCACAACTGCTTCAGACAGTTGTTATCTTATATAGGCATTGGCGACCGCATCGCCGTACTCTGCTTGTTTACGTATATCTGTATTTGAATACGCAAGCCTTTACCAGTTTCTTTGGCGCTTCATGTATATGTATGTATGTATGCTCCTAAACTGCTGCCTCGACTACAGGCAAACTTGGTACACATATCATTACCGTCGGGAAATCATCGCTATGGGGGTAAGAACCACCTGCCTATGAAAGGATGGGGTGGGGGAGTGTTGAAAAGGCATTTTAACCCACGACATGCGAAGACCTATAATTTAATAATACAGTATTTGAGAACAAGAGCACTTACAGACTTGCAACATATCTTACACGTAATTTCTTATCTTTGCGAAACTTTTTCTTGCTGATGATCCACATAAAGTGTTGAAAGGAACCAAGTTTATCGCTTACTAAATTTTATCTGTTCGTGCAGTAAAACTGCAGTATCAAGTATGACGTTTTAATATATTACTTCTTTATCACTGACTGTATGCATGGAATGTTTTGTAGACAGAACTCAAATCCACCACAATGCACCAATAAATTATATCATAGTACGACACATAGTTCAGATATGATGTCATAAACACTGAGATGCCTGAAAAACGGCGACATCATGCAAGGTATTTGAACTTATCGCTTCGTTCCTACTAAGTCCGTTCGCAACACATTTTGCAGACAGTGTCCGCATATACCACTGAATGTAATTCTAACAGTATAGCATCGTAGGCCACATGCTCGGAGTTCATGAGATATGACGTCATAAAATCTGGGATACTTGAAAAACTGTGGCATCATGCATGACGTTTAATGTATTACCTCTACCACAGACTGTATTCGCAACAGTTTCACAAACAGTATCCAAATATGTTTCAGAATATACCTTCAAATTTACATTCCTGTAAGACACATAGTTCAGGAGAAATGACGTCATACAAATTGAGCTGCGTGAAAATAAAACTGCAGGGCGAAATTCGGCAGAGCTACAAGTAAAATATATGTACAAATACAGGGTGATCAAAAAGTCAGCATAAATTTGAAAACTTAATAAACCACGGAATAACGTAGATAGAGAGGTAAAAATTGACACACATGCTTGGAATGACATGGGGTTTTATTAGAACAAAAAAAAAAACAAAGTTCACAAAATGTCCGACAGATGGCGCTGGACAGCAAAACTGCTACCGTGACGGGTGAGAGGTACGCCGATACGTTACAGAATCGCATCGTCCTCAGCATGGCTGATAAACACCCGCTGGATCGTACGATGTGTATGCAGGATGACGCTCCACTCCGTATTACTAGACGCGTGAAAGATCTCATGCGCGCGTCGTTTGGTGATGATCGTGTGCTCAGCCGCCACTTTCGTCATGCTTGGCCTCCCAGGTCTCCAGACCCCAGTCCGTGTGATTATTGGCTTTGGGGTTGCCTGAAGTCGCAAGTGTATCGTGATCGACCGACATCTCTAGGGATGCTGAAAGACAACATCCGAAGCCAGTGCCTCACCATAACTCTGGACATGCTTTACAGTGCTGTTCACAACGTTATTCCTCGACTACAGCTATTGTTGAGGAATAATGGTGGATATATTGAGCGTTTCCTGTAAAGAACATCATCTTTGCTTTGCCTTACTTTGTTATGCTAATTATTGCTATTCTGATGAGGTGAAGCACCATTGTCGGACATTTTTTGAACGTTTGTATTTTTTTTTTTGGTTCTAATAAAACCCCATGTCATTCCAAGCACGTGTGTCAATTTGTACCTCTCTATCTACATTATTGAGGTGCACTCAGCCTCGTGATGCCAATTGAGGAGCTACTCGACCGAATAGTAGCGGCTCCGGTCAAAGAAAATCATCATAACGACCGGGAGAGCGGTGTGCTGACCCCACACCCCTCCTGTCCGCATCCTCAACTGAGGATGACACGGCGGTCGGATGGTCCCGATGGGCCACTTGTTGCCTGAAGACGGAGTGCTGCTGTCTACATTATTCCGTGATTTATTCAGTTTTCAAATTTATATTGACATTTTGATCACCCGGTACGTGTGAAATATATTAAATATACGTGAAATGTATTTGACTTGTGCGTATGTAGGCAAGACCACGAGTAAAAAGCTCGCCGTAAACCCATGGGACGATTTCAGGCAAATTTGGTACACATATTATTTTCATTGTGGAAAGAAATCTTATGGGGGTAAGAGCCATCTCTTATTGGGGTGAGCGTGATAACGTCAAGAGGAAAGGGAGGAGATGGACAACCAGCAAAGGGGGTAGGAGGGGATAGAGCGGAGGAGGTGGCGGAGAGGGAGGGGAGATGGGAGTAATGGACGGAGAGGGGAGAAGAACATATGGACAGAGAGTGAGGCGTGGAGGTGGTGGACGGGAAAGGGCTGGAGGAGGTGAAGAGTCAGGAGGTGGGGGGGAGATAGACTAATACGGGACTGGAGTAAATACGAGGGTTGGAACTTCAATAGTGGCAACTATTTATTCACAACCTATACAAAAGAGTTACACGTTTGCACCTGTTACTGTCTTTCAGAGTAGTCACCAGCGTTGTGTAGAACCCGTCGCCAGCGATGTGGAACGCGTAGTATACCGTTAGCAGAGCCTGTTCTTTTGATGGTGCGAATGGAGCAGTCTAAAGTTATGGTGATTCTCGTGTACGACAGCGATGAATGCGTTACGTTCCTCCACGGCAGAACGTCAATGCACAGTATTACTGTTCGTTTTTGTAACATCACCTGCGACCATCTTTGCGAATGAAGCGGCGACACATTCTGTGCAATCCACCCATCATTTTGCACGACAGTGCGCGGGCGCACAAAGCGGAAGCTGTGGCTGCTCTGTTCGGTCGATGGGACTGGGAAGTACTGAACCATCCACCATACTCCCGGGACTTAAGTCCTTGTGACTTTGATTTAATTCCGAAGATGAAGGAACCACTTGAAGCATTCGCTTCTGCCCTGTTCGGTCGATGGGACTGGGGAGTACTGAACCATCCACCATGCCCCCCAGACTTAAGTCCTTGTGACTTTGATTTAATTCCGAAGATGAAGGAACCACTTGGTGGCATTCGCTTCTGCTCTGTTCGGTCGATGGGACTGAGGAGTACTGAACCATCCACCATACTCCCCGGACTTAAGTCCTTGTGACATTGATTTAATTCCGAAGATGAAGGAACCACTTGGTGGCATTCGCTTCTGCTCTGTTCGGTCGATGGGACTGGGGAGTACTGAACCATCCACCATACTCCCCGGACTTAAGTCCTTGTGACATTGATTTAATTCCGAAGATGAAGGAACCACTTGGTGGCATTCGCTTCTGCTCTGTTCGGTCGATGGGACTGGGGAGTACTGAACCATCCACCATACTCCCCGGACTTAAGTCCTTGTGACTTTGATTTAATTCCGAAGATGAAGGAACCACTTGGTGGCATTCGCTTCTGCTCTGTTCAGTCGATGGGACTGGGGAGTACTGAACCATCCACCATACTCCCCGGACTTAAGTCCTTGTGACTTTTATTTAATTCCGAAGATGAAGGAAGCATTCGCTTCAGAACTGTTATAGAGATTCGACAGGCAGCAGACCGCTCCATTCACACTATCAACAGAACAGGCTCTGCTAATGGTATACTACGCCTTCCAAATCGCTGGCAACGGTTTCTATATAGCGCTGGCGACTACTTTGAAGGACAGTAACAGGTGCAAACATGTAAGTCTTTTGTATCGGTTGTGAGTAAATAGTTACCGGTATTTAAGTTCCAACCGTCGTACATACCCTAGCAATCCAGGAGACTCAGCTATTTACGAATATAGTTTGTTGCAAATTATCTTGTTGCATCGACCCTTTCACTTCAGGTCAAACATCTTAATGAGTAGATTATGTGATCATTTTCCATTTTTAAATTCGTTCCCTATTTATATGAAATATTGAAAATCAGATGTTCTTTGCTGGTACTCGCTTAGTAATATTAATACGCATGTTAAAATTCATTCTAAGTTTAGGTATGTACTTTGAATTCGGTTTAACCTTTTTGAAACATCCTGTATTGTGCTTGGCTATAAACCTGAAGAAACACGATCAGGCAACGACAATAATTCTAAAGACACAGCACACTTATAAACAGAGAGAAGTTAAGAATTAATATATTCGACTTATGCAGAGATTAGCCAGTACTTAACTCCATCTACATCTATAGCTACATGGATTACTCTATAAATCACACTAAAAGTGCCTGGCAGGGGTTCATCGAATCGTCTAATTCTCTATTATCACACTCTAGAACAGCGCCGGGAAAACACGGACACCTACGTGTTTCAGTGAGAGCTCTGACTTCCCTTATTTTATTGAGATGATCGTTTCTCCCTTTTTAGGTCGCCGTCGACAAAATTTTTTCGCATTCGGAGGAGAATAGTGGTGATGGAAATTTCGTGAGAAGTTACCGCCGGAATGACAAACGCCTTTGTTTTCATTACATCCATCCCAAATCCTGTATCGTGTCAATGACACTCTCTCCGCCCCATTTCGCGATAATACAAAACGTGCTGTTCTTCGTTGAACTTTCTCGATGTATTTCGTTAATCGTATCTGGTAATGTTCCCATCACTCCAAAAGAGCACGAGCAAACTTGGTGTAGGCATATGCGATTGCAGGTTTTCTCGGCGTATTTGAGCTATGAAATATTCACGGGTTATCAGTCGAGTGGCGTCGTCTTCTAGTCGCAACGTTTCAGTGGATTGTGTATCCATCATCTTCAGGCGAAGACGACGCCACTCGGCTGAAAACCCGTGAAGATTTCATAGCAGGTGTAGGCAGTCTCTTTACTAGAACTGTTGCATTTTCTAAGTATTCTGCCTATAAAACGCAGTCTTTGGTTCGGTTTCCTGCAAGATTTTCTGTGCGTTCATTCCAATTTAAGTTGTTCGGAGCTGTACTTGATAGGTGTGTAGTTAAACTTACGACCTATGGATTTGATTGATTTATAGTCCAACTGAAGTTTAACAGATTCTTTTTTAGCTCTCATGTGGATGATATCACATTTTTCGTTATTTACGGTCAGTTCGCAATTTCGACACCTTACAGATATTTTTAATAAATATTTTTTCGATTTGTTTTGATCTTCTGATGACTTTAGTAGACGATAACTGACAGCATCATCTGCAGACCACGGAACACGGCTGTTCAGACAGTGCCTTAAATCGTTTATATATAGGTAAGGAATTGCAAATGGCGTATAAAACTAACTTGGGGTACGCCAAAAATCACTTCTGTTTTACTCGATGGTTTTCCGTGAATTACCACGAACCGTGACCTCGCTGACAGGAAATCACGAATGCAGTCACATAATTGAGACGATATTCCATAAGCATGCAATTTGATTTCAAGCCGCTTGTCAGATACGGAGCCAAAAGCCTTCTGGAAGTCCAGAAATACAGAATGAATTAGAAATCCCTTGTCAATAGCACTCAACACTTGGTGTGAATAAAGAGCTAAAACAATATTTTCTAAATCCATGTTGACTGCGTGTCAATGCACCATTCTTTTCATAATGTTCGAACACAACATATGTTTCAAAATACTGCTGTTTATCGACGTTAATGACATGTACCTGCAATTTAGTGCACTACCCCTATTGCTTTTCTCGAATCTTCGTGTAACCCGTGCAACTTTCAGCCTTTGCACACCAATCTTTCGTTGAGGAAGCGGTCGTATATGATTGTTAAGTTCAATGGTTCAAATGTCTCTGAGCACTATGGGACTTAACATCTTAGGTCATAAGTCCCCTAGAACTTAGAACTACTTAAACCTAACTAACCTAAGAACATCACACACATCCATGCCCGAGGCAGGATTAGAACTTGCGACCGTAGCGGTCGCACGGTTCCAGACTGTAGTGCCTAGAACCGCTCCGCCACCCCGGCCGGCGATTGTTAAGTGCAGAGCTATTGCATCAGAATACCTTGAAAGGAAACCATTTGGTATACAGTCTGAACTTGCTTTTCTTAAGTGATGTAAGGTGCTTCACTACTCTGAAGAATCTCCTAAGTTACAAATGTGGCAGCTGTATTGATGAGTGAGTTTACAAGAATCAAAGTTAATGAAATTAATGGGAGTCTGTTTTCATTGCGCTGACTTAGTAACTAACATTTGTTGTACGCCAGGAGACCATAGATCGTAAAATATACATACAGAGTGTTACAAAAAGGTACGGCCAAACTTTCAGGAAACATTCCTCGCACACAAATAAAAAAAAGATGTTATGTGGACATGTGTCCGGAAACGCTTAATTTCCATGTTAGAGCTCATTTTAGTTTCGTCCACCTACGCTCAATCGAGCACGTTATCATGATTTCATACGGGATACTCTTCCTGTGCTGCTAGAACATGTGCCTTTACAAGTACGACGCAACATGTGGTTCATGCGCGATGGAGCTCCTGCACATTTCAGTCGAAGTGTTCGTACGCTTCTCAGCAGCAGATTCGGTGACCGATGGATTGGTAGAGGCGGACCAATTCCATGGCCTCCACTCCCTCCTGACCTCAACCCTCTTGACTTTCATTTATGGGGGCATTTGATAGCTCTTGTCTACGCAACCCCGGTACCAAATGTAGAGACTCTTCGTGCTCGTATTGTGGACGGCTGTGATACAATACGCCATTCTCCAGGGCTGCATCAGCGCATCCTGGATTCCATGCGACGGAGGGTGGATGCATGTATCCTCGCTAACGGAGGACATTTTGAACATTTCCTGTAACAAAGTGTTTGAAGTCACGCTGGTACGTTCTGTTGCTGTGTGTTTTCATTCCATGATTAATGTGATTTGAAGAGAAATAATAAAATGAGCTCTAACATGTAAAGTAAGCGTTTCTGGCTACATGTCCACATAACATATTTTCTTTCTTTGTATGTGAGGAATGTTTCCTGAAAGTTTGCACCCTGTATATATTTCGACATGGTACGTTTACCCGCTCCTGAGAGAAACGGTTTTTAACAGTCGGGTAGACAGACAAACCCACAGATAAGTAAGTGATCCTATAAGGGTCCATTTTTTACCGATTAAGTTACATAACCTCAGAGACAGAGAAACGTTATGATGGTCTTTGTTTTAATGCTGCCCCATCACCTACCCTCGAACATGTGTACAGCGCACGGAACGTTCGTACACCGTGAAGCTGTCAGAAAAATTCCTTCTTTCGGACACTGTTCAGTCGCGAGCCCCGTTGGCTTGAGTATGGGTTATGCCATCAAAGCATTGACTCTTCTCGTGAATTTCTGCACTTTGTCGTTTTGTGATAAATTCTCACTGATAAGACAAAGTCTCGTCGCCAGCGATGAATTATTCTAGAGACGTATTGTCCGTGTTTACCAGTTCAGTCTAGTGGTGGCAGACGTTCACGCATCATTGTTTCTGCTCGGGAGTCAAGACGTGTGGGGCGAACTTTGCACACTTTCCTCATTGTGGGGACTGTCCTGAACACGTGACTTGGCGACGTTACTCTACTGGATTTTTTGGCACAACCACGTTGATACACCACAGCCGCACTTCCAGTGCTTGACACTGCCTGGTCGGATGCACATCTGTTTACAGCTGTTAATTCAAGTAGCGCCGTAATTACAGTGCTGACGTTGCTTATATGCCACGAATAAAACCAGTGGCCCAACCTTTCTGATCGACAGTGTTTACACGTCCTAAGTAGGTACTGTTCAAAGTGTTATTTCAGTTTTCGCAGAGAGAGAATTATTGTTAGCAGACACTGGTTTTCCCCAGTTAAGTGAGTGGAGCTGATACGTCGTCTGTGATGGACAGTTTCAGCGTTATCAGTAATGTTGATAGTACTGTTCAGATGATGCACAGCACCTGCTAAGCTGCAACTAGTGCAGAGCAATTTTATTACACGTTATCTTCAACTGTTATCTGGAATAAATTGATACATTTAAATATTATGAATTAAATTCCTTAACAGATATCACCGTGGTTCAAGTCGCTCGGACTTAGGACAGGTCCAGGATCTATGCTTGATTTATTCGGGACGTGATTTGTGGGTGTTGCATTATTTATGTACGTTAATGGATTTCCTTCAACTCTTGTACGTGAATACACGAATAGATGAAAGCAGAGTTTCTTTTCTTTGTAGACTCGATGAAGAGCCTGTTGCTGACTGGCCGAAGTAGCAGCCCAGGGAGAAACGATGCTGCCGACTTTGGTTTACCCACACCGTAAGTTGCCCGCATGTCATAACCTGGCTGCGCTTCTAGTAGTCATGAGCCTAAGGTTTCCTGCCGTGTATGCTCCAGCACCTGAATCTCCATCTCTGTAGCAGAAATACCATTGGTTAGGCGCGTTAACATAGCTCAGCAGGCAGAGATCTGCCTTCGCATCGGCGAGCCTTTTATCCGCGTCTCCAGATGTTAACATTTTGTAAAGCCGTCTTAGTTGTTTGGTACGCCGTAGATGTGGTGGTAGGCTTGCGCTTGTCTCGCACTTTCGTCGGGTGAAGTTGGACCTCATAATTTACTTTCCATAGACAAGGAACCTAGAGGACGCTCACGCCCAAATTTTAGTACAATATATCCTTGATCTGTTGCGTAAGTTAGAAGTGTCCAGTTCTTTTGTGGTACATTTCCCCTACAATGTCGTCGTTTCTAAATGCTGTAGGAAGAGACCCACTGCTCGCTATGACCTCCAATTCGAACTGCACATTATTGATGCAGGGGAAACGTCATGGAACAAAAAGTTAACGAAAATTATACCAACAGACTTAACGTAAAATGGGCTCGGCCACAAATGACAGGTGAATCACAATACGACAACTGTGGTTTGAGCTACACATTCCACATGCGTACTGTTCAATGCACATGACTGCGCAAATTCGGGAGTTGACAGTTGCGGCAGTGTTACTTAGGTAAGGCGATTCACCAAGGCGAGGTCGTACCACAGCGGATGCTAAAAATCGGAATATGACATCAGTGTTTAATTGTCCTGGGGCTAAAAACCGTATAAAGAGCAAACTGACATCTATTTTAAGTGTCTTGTTTTAAAAACTGCATGACAAGCGAAATGACTTCGGTTTTCAATTGCCCTGTGGCCAAAAACCGCACAAAACCGAAAATTACATCTGTTCCTAATTGTCGTGAGACTGGCGCATTACATGTTCGGTATGCTGTCCACCCCTTTTTTTCCACAAGTTGAAATCGAGAAACAGCGTGTTCCACAACAGATCGGAGTGTCTCGGAGGTCACGTTCGGAACTCGTCATGCAGTGCGTGCCTTAAGGTAAGCTACGTTCGTTATTGGAACACTGAACACGATTTTCAGATAACCCCGCAACCCGAAGTCTAATGGATCATGGCCAGAGGATCTGGACTTCCAAGCTGTAGGGAAATGACGGGTGATAATTCTAGCTTTTCTGAGATGCCTCTGCAGCAGCCACTTCACTGGCTGTCCGATATGCAGAGAAGCATCGTCTTGCATAAAAATGATTCATGCTGTTGAAGGGCTGGAATGACGTTCGTACGCAAAAGATTCTCATAGCGTTTAGCAGTGGCGGTACGGGTAATAGAACCCGCAGGACTCAGCTCTTCGAAAAAGTACGCCCGCACGATAAACGATCCCGTTTACTATATATTCGACAGACGTCAGATCAACTGCTTTCCTCCCTCTGCCACACGGCGCTTCGAATGAAGCTGCATTTTCGGATTTTGTGGTCATTTTCGCCAGGTCCTCAGCAGACATCGGACCAGTGCCTTTTTTCATACGCTTGCGTGCCCGGAACTTCCGCAGGGCAGCTGGCGCACAGCCAACCTTTTTTATAAGATGGCCTTACTTACAGCGCGCGATCCTTCATGGAAACATTCAGGTTGTGCGTCTCGGACGCAAACTAAGCAACAGCCGTGCGCTGCGCATCTATGCGTGTGCATATTCTGACGCTCACAGCGCCATCTGCTGATCAAATTTTCGTTAATTTTATTGTTTCATGAGGTTGCGCGCTGCGTCAATAGTATGCTGTTCAGATTTGACGTCATTCTGAGCAGTGGTTCTCTTTCTGCAGCGTTTTCAAAGTGGAACGTCTATTACGGACACCCTGTAAAATATTTGTAATGTAGTTCGTTTACCAAATCTACGTTAATTCATCCTAATATTACAAGTTAACGCGCTACACAGTTCATTGTAATAATCATATCACTGTGCAGGTGTAAATATATTCAGGGTCTTGTCTGAGCAGTATACTGTACGCAGCACGCCGTGTTTGCTCGCCATACTTCCGTCAGGCGGTAAGCGGTCAGTGTTTCACGATTTGGCCGTTAACATTACATGCGATAACCGGGCCATTTGTGTCACGTTTTTAGCAAAATTCGGCAACCAGTAAATATTCGAGCGAACGAAACCGGTCGTAACACAATAAATCGGTAATAATACAGCTAAGGTTGTTTTCATAATTCATTAACATTGTCAGCTGTGGTGCTAAACACGATCAAGATTCTACTTGTGTCCATTTTGACAACTGATCAGCGTAACGTATAGTGGGTATCGGCAATTGTGTTGCAAATGATTGTTACTTTCCTGCAGGTCGTGTCAGACTCACATAACTCAGGATTCGAATTTAGTTGTTGTTGTTGTTGTTGTGGTCTCCACTCCTGAGACTGGTTTGATGCAGCTCTCCATGCTACTCTATCCTGTGCAAGCCTCTTCATGTCCCAGTACCTACTGCAACCTACATCCTTCTGAATCTGCTTAGTGTATTCATCTCTTGGTCTCCCTCTACGATTTTTACCCTCCACGCTGCCCTCCAGTACTCAATTTGTGATCCCTTGATGCCTCAGAACATGTCCTACCAACCGATCCCTTCGTCTAGTCAAGTTGTGCCACAAACTTCTCTTCTCCCCAGTCCTATTCAATACTTCCTCATTAGTTACGTGATCTACATTTCGAAAGCTTCTATTCTCTTCTTGTCCAAACTATTTATCGTCCATGTTTCACTTCCATACATGGCTACACTCCATACAAATACTTTCAGAAATGACTTTCTGACACTTAAATCTGTACTCGATGTTAACAAATTTCTCTTCTTCAGAAACGCTTTCCTTGCCATTGCCAGTATACATTTTATATCGTCTCTACATCGACCATCATCAGTTATTTTGCTCCCCAAACAGCAAAACTCCTTTACTACTTACGTGTCTCATTTCCTAATCTAATTCCCTCAGCATCACCCGACTTAATTCGACTACATTCCATTACCCTTGTTTTGCTTTTGTTGATGTTCATCTTATATCCTCCTTTCAAGACACTAGCCATTCCGTTCAACTGCTCTTCCAAGTCCTTTGCTGTCCTTTGCTGTAAATTGGTCAACATTTGTACTGTACCTGAATTAGAGGTGATGGTAAGCGGCAAGTGAATGTGAACGGCGGTCCAGCAATCTACATCCCGATCATAACTACATCAGTCACAGCCTTTATCACACAGCCGATACAAAGTGAACGTCAAGCTGCCAAACTGTCTACCAAACCACCAGCTGCTGCTGCGTGTGCCATCTATGTCACTATTCGCTAGCATGTACCAACTTATTTACATTTTCAATCAAACTTGCTCTTGCCTCTAATCCATGCTGTATTTTATAATTACCTATCGACGATGGTCTCGAGGGAAAAGACAAAATCCCTGAAATAATCCAGAAAGTGCTGAAAATTCAAACTCGCTGCCAATAAGAAGCGGACTCGGGATTTAGTGCGACAATCCCGGCTTTGGCCGTGCAGCTGTAAAGCTGATCAGATTGTCACCTTCGGAAATTTGTGGGTGACTTCAGTCTGACTGCTACATTTTAGGTAGAGCCCTCTGCTACTTAATCCGCTGCAGGTGTCTGAAAAACATTTTGTTTCCAACGTGGTGAAAGTCCAGTTACGCAAAAAGAAGCGGTTCGTTCTCAGAGTAGAGTCCAGTGAACTTTGAGTGTTGTATTCCCTTTATTTTCGTACGACTTTTTAAAAATTAATGTTGTTTACAAGTAGTACATTCTTTTCAGTTTTCTGTACTGTCTGGTACCTTAGTTCTAAACGAATTCTAAAGGAAAACATAATATACCGGACTTTAGCGTTAGCAAATTAAGTTAAGCGTAACCATAATTACATGGTCATTTACCTAAGAAACACCTCTTCTGTCTGCAGCTTAGTTCTGCATTGGGATTAAAATTCGAATGAGTAACATCTTGTTGGGAGAGATTTCTGTAAAACTCTTCTACTTCTTACGTAACCGATCAAGGAAGCTGGCTGTAATATATAACGGACGAGATGACATTACATCACGTCTCACATACGCATAGTTAGTTAGTTCCATGTTCCATGGATTATCTGATCGATTTTTTTATCGAAATTATGTGGAACGAATTACTTTACATTATATATGTACATGATTTCTTTTTACATTAGTGAACATATGATTGTTCAAATCTATTTATGCAACGTCACATAAAAACTAAGCTTTTAATTTCGTTTTTATAGGCTACCTGTGTTCAAATAAAAATTTCACCTTGGAATAGAAGTAGTTACCCAGAAGAAATGACCTAAGGTAAAATTTAAAACTTTCATTGGTACCTGTCAAACGTTTTATGATGTCGGTCAGATTATGAAAGTCTTCTGCTGATGCGTATTGAATTCTTTTCTAACCCACTGAGAGTTTTAATAGTGTCGTGGATACGAACGCCACCATTGTTCTGTAATTGTAACTGGGTTAATTTTCATGCATTTCATTAGGTAATAATAATATTGCGAAATGCCTAACTTCCTAAAGAGATACCCATTAGATGAATGCGAATGAACCACATATTATTTGTACTGTTCGATTTTGTACAATCAGTACTTCCTCTGTGAGTAATGAGTAGCTCCAGATAATTTTTCCATTGGAAACTCATTGAAAATGTGCAGAGTATGTTAGGAGGTCGAGTCCTTTGTTTCCAAGACAAGCAATTACACGAAAAGCGAAAGCAGCTGAACTTCATTGCTCGAGCAGCTGAGTAATAAGCTCCTTGTAGTGAAGTTTTCGTCAGTAACTCCACCCAAATATTTGGAACATCCTACCCTCTTTACTGACTGCTGTTAGTGTGCTAAATTAGTTGTCATTATGTTTCCGTTTGTTGTGCAGAACTGAATACAGTGTGATTTCTCAAAATTTAGGTAAAGTCTACTTTCAGAGTGGGGTTCATTGCAACACTAGTAATGTCAGAAAAAATAGCGAGCTATGTTTGACAAATATTAAATGGAAGGTGATTCTCATATCTAAGGAACAGGATTGGACCCACAGTTGAAACCTGTAGGACTCTGTGATTTCTCCCCAGTCAGCGAAGGTTTCTCTCCTTCTAACATTGCCCGAATTATTCGGCAGAGAGCAGTAATTCTGTGCGTTCGTTTCACATTGTCACCCCTATGTAATTAATAGACACAAGTAATACTGTTTTCTAACGGTACGGCAGTGTTTTTCATACACATCTGTGCTAACTTACATTTACACATGTTTAGAGAAAGCTGCCATACACGAGAAACGAATACAAAGTCTATCCAAGTCATCTTGTATCTCCCTACGGTCTCTCGACGATGGCATTCTCTCGTACACTACAGCTTCATCAGCAGAAAACGGCAGATTTTTGCTCGCCCTATCGGCCAGTTAGTTAATGTACACATGCTGTTTCTCGATTCCTATTACAGGCTTCTGAGAGCTGCAGAGGAGACTTAGTAGATAGAGTTTTCATAAAGAACCTGTTTCCGGGACGGTACCATTTCGATACAAAATAAGTTTGAAGATAGTATCATTTTCAAACTTCCAGTAAACGTCCTTCGTCACGCAGAAGGGCACCCGACGACCATTACTCGAGGCACTACTCGGGCCATGGCTTCCTGTGCGCCAGACATGTCACTACTCAACAGATTCAAAAGTGGTCCGACCGGCGGACATGGTTCCTATAAAAAATTTATCTACTATATCCCTTCTACAACCTCGTATAAGCATATAAAAGGAATTGCGAAACAGCATGTGTAGAGGAGCATAGCAGTTCTGTCACTCTTCCCTGGAACACTCCAGACTATGAACATGACGTTCCGGAGAGCAAAAGTATTCCTGCCGGTCACATAAAAGTTCAAAAATGGTTCAAATGGCTCTAACCACTATGGGACTTACCATCTGAGGTAATCAGTCCCTTGGACTTAGATCTAATTCATCCTAACTGACCTAAGGACATCACACGCATCCATACCCAAGACAGGATTCGAACCTGCGACCGTAGCAGCAGCGCGGTTCCGGGCTGAAGCGCCTAGAACCGCTCGGTCACAGCGGCCGGCTCACATACAGGGTGACATTAATTGAACTGTATGAAATAAAATCGTCATAACTTCTGAACGGTTTGTGTCAGGGTGTTCAAACTGCACGGTCGGCCGCAGGGCACGATGGGTGTTAATATGGGCATGCGCACGCGCCTTGTGCTGTCGACCATTTCACATTTGAGCTTATACTGCTTATGAAGGCCTACTATGCTAGCAATAACAGCCCAACTGCTGCTCAAAGTAAGTTTGCGACCGAGTTCAAGCTGAAGACAACCAGTCCAAGTGTGCTAACAGTCAAGAATTTGATTCGCAAATTCGAGAGAACAGGTAGTGTTCTTGATGACAGTGTTGGCACTGTCGGTCCTCCAAAAAGAATTAAAACGCCTGAAAACATTGAGAAGACACACGCTCTGTTTCAAACCAGCCCCAGGAAATGGATCAGACGAGCCGCACAACAGATGCGACAAATTCTTGAAGTCCTCCATCTCTTCCCATTCAAAATTCAAACCCATCAGCCATTAAGGCTTAGGGCTATGGAAGAGCTGTTGTGTTTTGCCAACACTATTGTCCACAGAATTACAAACAGGACTTTGATGTGAATATGGTTTGATTTAGCGAACGAAGCCTACTTTCATTTCGATGGGTTCGTCAATAAGCAAAATTCGCGCATTTGAGTGACTGAGAATACGCATTTCGCGATCGAGAAGCCTGCTGACCCTCGACCGGTGGCTGTGTGGTGTGCAGTGTCCAGTCAGGGAATAATCGGTGCGATATTCGTTGACGGCACGCTGACTACCTAGCGGTACGTTGTTTGGCTTGACGGTAGGGAGAATTGGAATGCCTTTTAGTACATCTGAACCCGAACCACCTGAATATTCGTTTTTCGATGGAGGTGGAAGAGGATGGTTGCCTCCTCCTTCCCTTGACGTTATGCAGTTTACCGGA